>NC_062220.1:142766644-142864144 GCF_902686445.1 Sciurus carolinensis | reverse complement strand
GGGAGCCCTGGAAGCTCTGGGTGCCAGGGTGCCGGGCACCTTCTTCCTTCTTTCCTGGGCAGCTCCGTGGGTGTGATCCAGTCTGACTTGGCCCCTGACCAGTGGCCATGCCCCAGATGCTGGGTTGGGGCAGGGCTTGCTCTGGCTCACCCCACCGTGCCTCTTGCTCTCTACCCAGACCCCACCTGGGGCCTTTGATGTGGGGCAGGAGGACCGGCACTTTTTGGTGGGAGTGGCCAGTACACTGGATGCTTTGTTGTGGGTGGGATGGACCCAAGCAGCCAGGAAACGTGGCTAGCGCCTGGGGGCACCGGGCAGTGCCGAGGGCAGAGTAGCAGGAGCCGGCCTTCCCGGTACTGGGGACGTGCGGCCCCCTGTGAGGGACGCCCCTGTGAGGCAGCTACGTGCCTGTCGCTCACACGATGGGGAAACTGAGGCACATGAGGGTGAGCTTTGCCTGAAGGGTAAAGTCAGATCTGAATCTGGGCAACTCCAGTGTCCAGGCCCTCAGCTGCGCAATGGGCACTTCTGACTCAAACCCTTTCCAGTTCACTGGGGGCGGATAGTGAGCTGGGGGCAGGGGCTGGAGCAAGAGGCACGTGGAGGACCTGACCCTGCTCCACAGCTGGGCTCCCACTGCAGAGGCCCAGGGTCCCCTGGTGCAGCCTGGAGGGACGGGCACTGATGCCTGGATGGAGCGCCGGGCTCAGGCCTTCCCTGGTCCTTCCTGCTGGACTCCACTGGTTGATGGGCTGTTTCCTGAGCTGCTGAGAAACCCGCCTGTGCTTTGGGCTTTGGGCTTCTGTGAGAGCAAGGAGGAGCAGGGCTGGGTCCTCCCGGCCTCCACTGACTGTGCGCCTGAGGCCTCTTCCTGTCGGTGACCTCCACAGGTGCTCTGGGACAAGACTTCCCAGGAAGGTCCAAGGTCAGGGGTCAAGAGGCCAAGTGCTGGGCCAGGGTGTGTTTGCTCCCCACTGAGGACCGGAGGGGGCAGCCGTGGGCCCCCCTCAGCATTCACTCGAGCTGCCCGAGGTGCAGGACAGATGGCCCCTCCCTCTCTGGCCGTCCCTGGGCTCTGCTTGGAGCAGCCTGGCCGCTGCAGGGAGGGGCTGGGTGAGGAAGGCCAGGGGTCGCCACCCCTCCCGCCCTGCTTGCTCAGCCCCGTGGTGCCTGAAACTGCTGGACAGGGCACTGCGCGGGGTGATTTATCCAGCGCGGTTTCAAGCTCGGTGCAGCTGTGTCTCCCTGGTGGTGCCCTGTCCTGGAAACACTCCCCATGTGGCCTCAGAGGACGGGGCTCTTTGCCGTTCAGGCGCTATTAGTCTGGGGCCCAGGGAGTCTTAGAAGACCTGACCGTAACGGGATCAGATCCGCCGGCAGGTCTGAAGAGAGTGGATGAAGTTGGCACCGGCAGAGAGACGCGCCATCTACGGAGGCGGGCCAGGGAGCCGTACAGCCTCCCTTTGTGACCCTCAAGTTGATCTTACCAGGGAAGAGAGAGGAGGAAGGAGCCAGATGTCCCTCCTGTCCCCAAGCCTGCGCCTCCCTGCACGCCTAGTGGCCAGGCCCAGGTTGCTGGCCTGTGGGGGCACTGCAAGGAGTCCTGGTGGGTGTCCAGTGGCTCCCTGGCCGGAAGTCCACCTCTGCCGGCCTGCGCCTGGCACCTGGTCAGACAGACAGCCTGCGCAAGGTCCTGGAGGCCAGACCAGTCCCACCTTCTCCTCTGAGGGTGCTAAGCCCCAGCCCCTGGCTCTTGTCCAACTAAGGGGGACGATTTTCCTCCGATGCCACTACAGCACTCAGAACCCCTACAGGGCGAACTACCCATCAGGCACTCCGCTGTCCACCTGGGATTGTGGAGAAGGGGATGCCAGGTGGGGTCCAGGTCTCACTGCTGGGTGGGGTCCAGGTCTCACTGTGGGGTGGGGTCCAGCTTTCAGAGTGGGGTGGGCTCCAGCTCTCACTGTTGGGTGGGGTCCATGTCTCACTGTTGGGTGAGGTCCAGGTCTCACTGTTGGGTGGGGTCCAGGTCTCAGAGTGGGGTGGGGTCCAGGTCTCACTGTTGGGTGGGGTCCAGCTCACACTGTTGGGTTGGGTCCAGCTCTCACTGTTGGGTGGGGTCCAGGTCTCACTGTTGGGTGGGGTCCATGTCTCACTGTTGGGTGGGGTCCAGGAATCACTGTTGGGTGGGGTCCAGGTCTCACTGTTGGGTGGGGTCCAGGTCTCACTGTTGGGTGGGGTCCAGGTCTCACAGTTGGGTGGGGTCCAGGTCTCACTGTTGGGTGGGGTCCAGGTCTCACTGTTGGGTGAGGTCCAGGTCTCACTGTTGGGTGGGGTCCAGGTCTCACTGTTGGGTGGGGTCCAGGTCTCACTGTTGGGTGGGGTCCAGGTCTCACTGTGGGGTGGGGTCCAGGTCTCACTGTTGGGTGGGGTCCAGGTCTCACTGTTGGGTGGGGTCCAGGTCTCACTATTGGGTGGGGTCCAGGTCTCACTGTTGGGTGAGGTCCAGGTCTCACTGTTGGGTGAGGTCCAGGTCTCACTGTGGGGTGGGGTCCAGGTCTCACTGTTGGGTGGGGTCCAGGTCTCACTGTTGGGTGGGGTCCAAGTCTCAGAGTGGGGTGGGGTCCAGGTCTCACTATTGGGTGGGGTCCAGGTCTCACTGTGGGGTGGGGTCCAGGTCTCACTGTTGGGTGAGGTCCAGGTCTCACTGTGGGGTGCGGTTCAGGTCTCAGAGTGGGGTTGGGTCCAGGTCTCACTGTTGGGTGGGGTCCAGGTCTCACTGTTGGGTGGATCCATGTCTCACTGTTGGGTGAGGTCCAGGTCTCACTGTGGGGTGGGGTCCAGGTCTCACTGTTGGGTGAGGTCCAGGTCTCACTGTGGGGTGGGGTCCAGGTCTCACTGTTGGGTGAGGTCCAGGTCTCACTGTTGGGTGGGGTCCAGGTCTCAGAGTGGGGTGGGGTCCAGGTCTCACTGTTGGGTGGGGTCCAGGTCTCAGAGTGGGGTGGGGTCCAGGTCTCACTATTGGGTGAGGTCCAGGTCTCACTGTTGGGTGAGGTCCAGGTCTCACTGTGGGGTGCGGTTCAGGTCTCAGATTGGGGTGGGGTCCAGGTAACACTATTGGGTGGGGTCCAGGTCTCACTGTTGGGTGGGGTCCAGGTCTCACTGTTGGGTGAGGTCCAGGTCTCAGAGTGGGGTGGGGTCCAGGTCTCACTATTGGGTGGCGTCCAGGTCTCACTGTTGGGTGGGGTCCAGGTCTCACTCTTTGTTGAGGTCCAGGTCTCACTGTTGGGTGGGGTCCAGCTCTCACTGTGGGATGGGGTCCAAGTCTCACTGTTGAGTGGGGTCCAGCTCTCACTGTTCGATGGGGTCCAGTTCTCACTGTTGGGTGGGGTCCAGGTCTCACTGTTGGGTGGGATGCAACTCTCACTGTTGGGTGGTGTCCAGGTCTCACTGTGGGGTGGGATCCAGGTCTCACTGTTGGGTGGGGTCCAGGTCTCACTGTGGGGTGGGGTCCAGCTCTCACTGTTCGATGGGGTCCAGTTCTCACTGTTGGGTGAGGTCCAGGTCTCACTGTGGGGTGGGGTCCAGGTCTCACTGTTGGGTGGGGTCCAGGTCTCACTGTTGGGTGGGGTCCAAGTCTCAGAGTGGGGTGGGGTCCAGGTCTCACTATTGGGTGGGGTCCAGGTCTCACTGTGGGTGGGGTCCAGGTCTCACTGTGGGTTGAGGTCCAGGTCTCACTGTGGGGTGCGGTTCAGGTCTCAGAGTGGGGTGGGGTCCAGGTCTCACTGTTGGGTGGGGTCCAGGTCTCACTGTGGGTGGATTCCATGTCTCACTGTTGGGTGAGGTCCAGGTCTCACTGTGGGGTGGGGTCCAGGTCTCACTGTTGGGTGAGGTCCAGGTCTCACTGTGGGGTGGGGTCCAGGTCTCACTGTTGGGTGCGGTCCAGGTCTCACTGTTGGGTGGGGTCCAGGTCTCAGAGTGGGGTGGGGTCCAGGTCTCACTGTGGGTGGGGTCCAGGTCTCAGAGTGGGGTGGGGTCCAGGTCTCACTATTGGGTGAGGTCCAGGTCTCACTGTTGGGTGAGGTCCAGGTCTCACTGTGGGGTGCGGTTCAGGTCTCAGATTGGGGTGGGGTCCAGGTAACACTATTGGGTGGGGTCCAGGTCTCACTGTTGGGTGGGGTCCAGGTCTCACTGTTGGGTGAGGTCCAGGTCTCAGAGTGGGGTGGGGTCCAGGTCTCACTATTGGGTGGCGTCCAGGTCTCACTGTTGGGTGGGGTCCAGGTCTCACTCTTTGTTGAGGTCCAAGTCTCACTGTTGGGTGGGGTCCAGCTCTCACTGTGGGATGGGGTCCAAGTCTCACTGTTGAGTGGGGTCCAGCTCTCACTGTTCGATGGGGTCCAGTTCTCACTGTTGGGTGGGGTCCAGGTCTCACAGTTGGGTGGGATGCAACTCTCACTGTTGGGTGGTGTCCAGGTCTCACTGTGGGGTGGGATCCAGGTCTCACTGTTGGGTGGGGTCCAGGTCTCACTGTGGGGTGGGGTCCAGCTCTCACTGTTCGATGGGGTCCAGTTCTCACTGTTGGGTGGGGTCCAGGTCTCACTCTTGGGTGGGTCCAGCTCTCACAGTTGGGTGGGGTCCAGCTCTCACTGTTGGGTGGAGTCCATGTCTCACTGTTGGGTGGGGTCCAGCTCTCACAGTTGGGTGGGGTCCAGCTCTCACAGTTGGGTGGGGTCCAGCTCTCACAGTTGGGTGGGGTCCAGCTCTCACAGTTGTTTTCACTAGGTGCAGGTCAGTCTGCCCTGGCTGCCAGTTGGAGCCTCAGTTGCCACCAAGTCCCTCTCTGGGCTTCTGGTGGCCTTGGGTCCCCAGGGATGGCGTGTCCGAATATCTCAGTGTGGCCAGGAGAGAAGCTGTGGGACGCTGTGCATGTGGGGTGGCACTAATTCCCACCCCTCTTCACGGACAGCGTCCCCCTCCTTCCAGGGCCTCTCGTCCTCTCTGGCCGCCCTGTGGCTGGCCTACTGTCCATTTGGTGGCTTCGGTCTCCTGGAACCTTGGCTCCAGTGGCTGGGACAGATGGGAGTCAGTGACTCAGAGGTGGACGCCGGCAGCCGCACTCCCCAAGCTTCACTCCCAGCTGGCTGTGTGCGCAGGCCGCTCCTGCAGAGGGGAGTTTGCAGGGCTTTGGGGAGCTTGTGGTTCATCCACTCCCCGGGACTCCTGGCTAGCAGGTGGCCAGCGTGTCCTTCCCGGGTGGCGCTGGACAGGGAAGGCAGTGGCTCGTCCTATGCAGGGCTGTCGCCTTCTGTGCCAAGCAGGGACTCCAGACACTGGGTCCTTTATTTCTGTACTCAACAGACTCCAACTGAGGTGCTGCCTGCGTGTGGTTGGTCTTCCACGTTGATCGTGGGGTCAAGTGGGCTGGTGGATGTCCCCAGGGGCCTGGCTCCATTCGAATTCCTGCTCCCGTCTTCCTGTTTTGTGGCGTGTCCCCTCATGGTCATGTGATGGCTGTTCCAGCTCTGAGCATTAACCCTGCCCCTGCTCCTGCCAGCCTCTCTCTGGGCCTGCCCAGTCCTCTGCTGCTCCTCCAGGGACTGCGGGTCCAGGTCCGCAGCAGGACCATCGCCTCCAGCACCTCCCCAGGACCAGACAGCACAGACCTCTCCATTGAGGCCCTGTCCACAGGGTCAGGGGACTCCCTTCACGGTCTCCATCCAGCCCCCCACCTCCACCATCTACTGGGCCGGCCGGTCAGCTCTGAGCTTGGGGCCTCCTAAGGAGCTGCAGAGCACGTGTCGCCTGGAGTCTGGGGGCTTCAGGGGAGCAGCTGGGCAGCGCTCACCAGAGGCCCAAGGATGGGCCTGACCCTCCCACCCTCTGTCCTCCTGTCCTTCTGGAGCTGGCTGCTCTCCTGGTCCTTCTGCCACGCCACGGTCCAGGTCGTCCCTGTAAACTGCCCCAAGGGTCCTCCTGGCCCAGGCCAAGGGAGCCGCCCTCCCCTGGTCCTGCCTGCCGGGAGCAGAGGCCAGGCAGCAGCCCCCAGCAGCCCTGGGGCAGCCCCACTGGGCATCTGGTGCTGGCCACGGCTCTGCTCCATGCCGTGGATCCCTCACGGCATGGCAGGGAGGGAGGCTGCCAGGACCAGCATCCGCGGCTGGAACAGCTGGACGTTCTGGGGCTGCGCTGCCCTGACAAATGACCACATGCCGGTGACTGGGAACAACACGACTTACCTCCATGGTCCTGGGTCCCGAGGCCCCACGGTGGCCTCACTGGGCTGGGACCCAGGGGGCAGCACGGCAGTGCAACCTGAGCCTTGGCCCCACTGGGACCACCCAAGTACCCTCCCGCCTCCAGGTCTCAACTGAACCACGTCTAAAAAGACCCAGGGAGAGGCCCCGGGGCCCCCAGGCCACAGGACAGGACCTCGAGTGACAGTTCCACACAAGCGGAACTGCTGGGCACTAGTGTCTCACGGGTGGAGGCCTCTCTCCCAGTGACCCTGCGAGGGTCCGCCCTGTCCCCACACAGCAGCTGCTTCCCTTGCAGGTCACTCGGGCTCAGAGCCTCCTGGAGGGGTGCCGGTGGGGGGTCAGGACCCCTCTGCCTGCCCTGCACCTGCACCGTCACATCCCAGAGCCACCCCGCAGCCCGCTGCTCTGCTGCCAGCTGGGCGTGGCCCTCACCAGGCCTAGGCCATGCCTAGGACAGTGGCCTCCCGTCTGTCCACACGTGAGAACCACTGGGGATTGGTTAACAGGTCCAGCACTGGCCACACCCAGGCCAGTCAGGTCACTCCCTGGAGGTGGGCCCAGGAGCATTCTCAGGTCCCTGGTGGTCTGGACACAGGCTGGCGCAGAACCAGGCCCCTGGGCAGCCGTCTCCAGCTGCGTCTGTGCAGGGACCCGGGCTTTGTCCCACCTCAGCTCCGGGGCCACCCCGTGCCTCTGCGTGGCGGGTGGGGCGCACGTTCTCGCATTCCTAACACCCAGGTAAGCGGCTGCTGCTGGCCCGGGCTCCCTGGAGCGTTCTGTCCTTAGGGAGGATGGCGGGCCTCACTGCTCTTTTGGACCCAAGCCCCACCCCATAGCCCCACAGGTGGAGCTGGACGGGGAACGCCAGGCCCCAGCCCCACCCTGCCCAGCGCACTCCAAGCCCAGGCCCTGCTCGCCTCCCTCCAGGACGTTGAGCTTCTAACGCCCACCTGTGTCCAGCGGCCTGCCCAGGTTCATCCTCACCTTCCTGCATCCTCACAATGCATGTCCCCAACTCTAGCTCACAAAAAATAAGAATAAAATATAACTGCCCCTTGCTCAGATTTTTCATGGCCCCAAACAAGGAGACGGAGTCATTCTGGTTGTCCTGCCTGGGAGCCCAGCCCTTTGGAGAGCCCCGGGGACCAGCCAACACCTGTGACACTGCCCGAGCAGAGCCACCCCTCTGCAGCAGGGTGGCCCAAAGCTGCTCAAGCTTACGTCTGGCAGACAGGGTCGCCTGGGAGTCCTGGCTGCGGTCCACTCACAGAAACATGTCCGAGATGAAGCTCACGGGCTGGCGGCTTGCCAGGTGGTTCCCAGAGCCCAGGGCAAGTGAGAAGCGCCCAGGGAGCCCCCTCTGCAACTCCAGCCGCACAGAATGCTCTCAGCTAAAACCACCCCTGAGGACGTTTCCACGCGAGAGGTCACGACGCGCACAACGGTGACCCCGGAGCCAGTGACGGGTGTGACGGAGCGATCCACAGACGAGGATGACGAGGGGCGGGCTGAGAGAGGTGGCCAGCTGTGGTCTTTATGATCATTTAAAAATAAAAGAAACCGAACCCCCAGAGAGGTGATATCATGAAGAAAGAAAGCAGATTGGGAAAAATGAACATGGAACTTCCAGAAATGAAACCTATTACCATTAAAACTAAAAGTCCAATGTACGGATTGAACAGGGAACTAGACACGGCGAATGAGAGAATTCACCATGACCCCGTGGCAGAGGGGAGGGCAGGGGGCTTCATGAGAGGGCGAAGACAGCGAGCAGCTCTGTCTTGGAGGTGGTCCAGGAGCAGAGACGGAGCACAAAGGAGAGCGGAAGCTGAGTGTCCACCATTCACGAAAGACCCGATGCTCAACTGAAAGCGAAGGTGCCCCCAGCAGCACAGAGTAGGAAAGGGCCACCGGACACAGAGACCCCAGGCCGATGGACAGAGTGGGAAAGGGCCACCAGACACAGAGACCCCAGGCCGATGGACAGAGTGGGAAAGGGCCACCCGACACAGAGACCCCAGGCCGATGGACAGAGTGGGAAAGGGCCACCCGACACAGAGACCCCAGGCCGATGGACAGAGTGGGAAAGGGCCACCAGACACAGAGACCCCAGGCCGATGGACAGAGTGGGAAAGGGCCACCAGACACAGAGACCCCAGGCCGATGGACAGAGTGGGAAAGGGCCACCGGACACAGAGACCCCAGGCCGATGGACAGAGTGGGAAAGGGCCACCGGACACAGAGACCCCAGGCCGATGGACAGAGTGGGAAAGGGCCACCGGACACAGAGACCCCAGGCCGATGGACAGAGTGGGAAAGGGCCACCGGACACAGAGACCCCAGGCTGATGGAGCAGAGAGGAAAGAACTTAGAATCAACCCAAGAGGACTTTACCAAGGGGACAATGCGCAATAGCCAGGCGTCCAGAAGACTGGAACCGTGTGTCTGAGCTGGGGAGGGAGTGACCACCAGCTCAGGGTTCTCGACCCAGCTGGACCACAAACCAGGAGTGGTGGCAAAATAAGACCCGTTTGCAAGGGGAGGAGGGAGGCGGGAGGTCCCCACGGGCAGTGTGGCTGACAGGTCCCCAGCTGCAGGCTGGGCCTCCGAGAGAACAGGCTGAACGCAGAGGGCGGGTGCGGGCAGCCGGGAGCAGAGGCTGGTGTGCACGTCCGGGGACCCTGGCTGTGTGGACAACAGGAGAGACAGCTGTGCTGAGACGCACGGAGAACCCAAGGGTGACGGGAGCCTGGGCCTCAGCAGCGCCTGGGAGGCTGCAGGCGAGAGCCTCCTGGCGGTGAAACGGGGCCATTAAAGCCCGGGCTCCTGGGAGAGGCCCGCGCGGGCCTTGGCCTCCCAGAGCTCGGGTGTGGGGAAACCCCAGAGCGGCCCGAGGAGGACCCAGTCCACGCGACAGGCTCTGGTCCTGCCGCAGCGGCCCAGTGGGAAGCCGACGCCCCGACACGGGATCCAGTCCAGCCAGCAGGCCCAGGCCCCTGTGTAGCCTGCGGCCTCGTCCGCACACCAGCGTCCACTGCAGAAGGACGGAGCAAGGGGGTGACACACTTGCAGATAAGCTCTGACTCGCCGTCTCCCCCGGACGAGAAGCCGTCCTGCGGAAGGTCGGGAAGAGCTTGGAAGCAGGTGACGCTGGGAACAGGGCTCGTGAACACCACCGGGGTCTGCACAGAGGGTGATTCGTGGTGGAAGTTGAGATACCGGAAAAGAAAGCCAACGTGAACCATCTTCGCCTGTTGCCCAAGGTTTCAGGAAAGCCATGCGCCCTCTAAACAAAGTAGAGAAAGGAGACCATAAGTGGGAACCAATGAATGGAAAATAACACACGGAGTGCGGGCAGGGGACAGGGGGACTTCCTCCTGAAGGTCAGGGGCTGGGCGGGCTGGGGACAGGCTTCCCTGATGCCTCACAGCGAGCCTGTGTCCACCCGGCCATCCCTCCTGACCCTGATGCCTGGGAGGCCCCTCTGCCATCTGCAATCTGCCTCTGCACTGCCCCACTGGCTGTCAGACAGCCCCGTGGCGTGGCCCCTGGCGTGGGCCCTGTGGCATGGCCCAAGGTGTGACCCCATGGCATGGTCCCGTGGTGTGGCCCATGGCTTGGCCCATGGTGTGACCCCCATGGCGTGACCCCATGGCGTGACCCGTGGCATGGCCCAAGGTGTGACCCCATGGCATGGTCCCGTGGTGTGGCCCATGGCTTGGCCCATGGTGTGACCCCCATGGCATGTCCCATGTGCCCCTGTGGTGTGGCCCGTGGCGTGACCCGTGGCGTGACCCGTGGCGTGACCCGTGGCGTGACCTGTGGCGTGACCCGTGGTGTGGCCCCCATTCACCCCTCCCCAGCCCTCTGGGCAGCCCCTCCGGCAGCCCCGCCCCAGAGCCTCTTCCTGCTGCATCTCCACGGCTCTTCCTGCTGCATCTCCACGGCTCTTCCTGCTGCATCTCCACGGCTCTTCCTGCTCCATCTCCACGGCTCTTCCTGCTGCATCTCCACGGCTCTTCCTGCTGCATCTCCACGGCTCTTCCTGCTCCATCTCCACGGCTCTTCCTGCTGCATCTCCACGGCTCTTCCTGCTGCATCTCCACGGTTGTGCCTCTGTCCCCTGATGGCTCAGCTGGAGAGCAGAGGCGCCCTCCCCTCCACGGCCCCCAGGCCCCGCGTGCTCCATGTTGTCCACTTAGATCCTGTGGACCCGACAGACGTGCTGTGCCTCCTCCTCTGCCTGGGCTGGTGCCCTCAGTGTCCCTTCCCTGCCCGGCTCCCTCGCTGGCTGCCTGGAGTTGTCCGCAGGACCCTCCTGCTCCGCATCCCCCTCCGGGTCCCGTCGCCTCTCCTGGGCCACCCTGCCCCCCCACCACCCCCAGTGCAGGCCAGGTGTGGGGTGCAGCCCCCTGGCCAGGCTGCTCTGCTGGACACCACGGTCTCCTGGCTCTGGCCCCTCCTGGCCTGGCTCTTGGGGGTGCTCCACATGCTCAGGATGGGCAGTGCGGCAGGCGCCTTTGAAACAGCGGTGAGAGTGGGTGGACGGGAACTCAGACCTCGCGCGCCGAGCCTGGGCACAGCGCTGGACGCCCTCAGCTCCGTCTGCCGTGCTGCGTGTCCAGGCTGAGGCCAAGGTGGCGTCTTCTCATCACACTGCGGGGGATCGCCGCGGCTGCAGAGGCGCCAGCGGGGAGCGACGTCTCCACAAGCAAGTGTGGCCAACACGGCTCCTCACCTGCGCATTGCCTGTGGACCAGGCTTCTCGGGCGTGGCCATGACCTGAGGGTGAGGCGCTGGCAGAGCCAGTAGGCCAGCTGGGCGGGAAGTGGGCAGAGGTTGATGCCTCAAGAAGCAGAGGTCCACCTGCCTCTTAAAGTCAAAGGTGACCATCGCATAACTAAAAATAGCAGCAGCCGAGGGAACCGGAGGGTGGAGGTGGCAGTGGACGCGACTCATCTTTCACGCTGAGGAGCCGGGGACTTGTCTGCTGCTGAGGAAGCGAGAGCTGGATTCGGGGCTTGCTCTGCGCGGGCGCCGAGGGAGGACCAGCACTGCAGCCAGGAAAGCAGCTCTCGGCCTCGCGGTCCTCTGGGCTGTCTGGACCTCGAGCCCCCGTGGGTGGACAGGAAGCTGCTCTGGCCAGGCCGCGGGCCGCTCTGACCCGGGAGGCCCCTCGGCAGACTTCTCAAAGTCGGGAGCAGGAAGGCACGCCGGCATTTCTAAGAAGCCGGGCCACGGACGTCCCATGGCGATGGTGCTGTTTCAGCAGCGTGTGTCCTGCCCTGCGTGAGCACCGACCCTGCCCGCCCATTCGAAGCAGAATCTTCCAGAAAGCACAGAGGCGCGAAAGCCTGGAGACCTGGGCTTGCGGAGCAGAGAAGCCCCCTGGCTGGGCAGGGTTGAGGGCAACCTGCCCTCAGCCAGGGCTGGTCCTGCTGGGCCTTCAGTCCCTCCCCAGGACTGGACCCACAGTCTGCCTGGTTTGGAGGAGGGAAGGTGGGCATTTGCACTGTGTCCACAGCCTGGGTGGAGACCAGAGGCCTCTCCAGAGGCTGATAGGAGGCAGCTCAGGGATAGGAACCTTGGCCTTTTTTTTCTGGCTTACACTCCAAGCCCTGCCGTCCACTCCATGAAACTGTCCACATCTCCCAACTGGGAGACCAAGGGCTGCCCTCGCATGTGGACACTGCCCTGCTCCCTTGGGAGCCATGTTCTGAGCTGAGTCTCTCCTGGCTGCAATGACTAGACCTTTCCTCACCTGGTGTCCCCAGGTACCCTGCCCCTCCCACCCATGACGTCCAGCCTGCCAGGGAGTCCTGCTCATTCCCAGCAGCTCCTGTGCTCCTGAGCTTTGGTGGACAGCGTCCTCCACCTCTGGCTTCTTTGCCCCAGTAGCAGTCCTTGGCGGTCGCCTTCCACAGCAGGCATGGATTCACGATTAGTTTGAATGACAGGGACTGACACTGTCCAGGGATGGGAGGAACTGCTTTGCTTTTGAAAGTTTGATCTCCTTCAGTTCTTGGCAATATTTTATTTTATTTTTTAACATTAATGAAGACTTTGCTTTTCATCCCAGTTTCAGGTTTATAGACCAAATAAGCTCAAAGTGCAGAGAAGTCCACAGACCCTGTGCCCCCCACTCTGCTGTTATTGACTCTGTTAGTGTGACAATGTTGGAGTGATCAGTCAATATCGATACCTGCTTGCTAACCTGAGCCAGTATCTGATATACACCCCTTTGCTGACCTGAGCACTGATGTTTGCTAACTGGTGCATTGACACATGGTCCCTAGTCTGGGCTTATTGATACATGGTCGCTAGTCTGAGCATATTGACACATGGTCCCTAGTCTGAGCTTATTGATACATGGTCCCTAGTCTGAGCATATTGATACATGGTCGCTAGTCTGAGCATATTGATACATGGTCGCTAGTCTGAGCATATTGATACATGGTCGCTAGTCTGAGCTTATTGATACATGGTCGCTAGTCTGAGCTTATTGATACATGGTCGCTAGTCTGAGCTTATTGATACATGGTCGCTAGTATGAGCATATTGATACATGGTCGCTAGTCTGAGCTTATTGATACATGGTCGCTAGTCTGAGCTTATTGATACATGGTCGCTAGTCTGAGCATATTGATACATGGTCGCTAGTCTGAGCATATTGATACATGGTCGCTAGTCTGAGCTTATTGATACATGGTCGCTAGTCTGAGCATATTGATACATGGTCGCTAGTCTGAGCATATTGATACATGGTCGCTAGTCTGAGCTTATTGATACATGGTCGCTAGTCTGAGCTTATTGATACATGGTCGCTAGTCTGAGCATATTGATACATGGTCGCTAGTCTGAGCTTATTGATACATGGTCGCTAGTCTGAGCATATTGATACATGGTCGCTAGTCTGAGCATATTGATACATGGTCGCTAGTCTGAGCTTATTGATACATGGTCGCTAGTCTGAGCATATTGATACATGGTCGCTAGTCTGAGCATATTGATACATGGTCGCTAGTCTGAGCTTATTGAGACATGGTCGCTAGTCTGAGCATATTGATACATGGTCGCTAGTCTGAGCATATTGATACATGGTCGCTAGTCTGAGCATATTGATACATGGTCGCTAGTCTGAGCATATTGATACATGGTCGCTAGTCTGAGCTTATTGAGACATGTTCGCTAGTCTGAGCATATTGATACATGGTTGCTAGTCTGAGCTTATTGATACATGGTCGCTAGTCTGAGCTTATTGAGACATGGTCGCTAGTCTGAGCTTATTGAGACATGGTCGCTAGTCTGAGCATATTGATACATGGTCGCTAGTCTGAGCTTATTGAGACATGTTCGCTAGTCTGAGCATATTGATACATGGTTGCTAGTCTGAGTTTATTGATACATGGTCGCTAGTCTGAGTTTATTGATACATGGTCGCTAGTCTGAGCTTATTGAGACATGGTCGCTAGTCTGAGCATATTGATACATGGTCGCTAGTCTGAGCTTATTGAGACATGTTCGCTAGTCTGAGCATATTGATACATGGTTGCTAGTCTGAGTTTATTGATACATGGTCGCTAGTCTGAGCATATTGATACATGGTCGCTAGTCTGAGCTATTGACTCACTTGCCAGTCTGAGCATATGGATACAGGGTTGCCAGTCTGGGGTACTGATCTGTGGTTGCCAGTCTGGGGTTCTGATCTGTGGTTGCCAGTCTGAGTGTGTCGACACACTTGCTAACCTGAGCTGTTACTGATGCACCATGACGATGACAGACAGCCGGCTCCTCTCTGCACACCGTGTAGAGGCAGCCAATTGCAGCCACCTGCATGTCACAGAGGTGCTGCCCTTGGCCCTGGTGCCCCTGTGTGCCCACCCCACCCCTGCGGCCTGTGCTTCCTACTGGTGCTGCCTGTCCTGGGTGTAGCATCGGAGTCTGAGGAACGTGCTGTCTGCTCCTGAGAGGGGCTGGGGAGGTGGCCGTCTGCAGGCTGCCCTGGCTCCGCCTGACCAGACTCTCCTGTCCCCTGCAGGTCTCGCCAAGCCCATCGGCCTGGTGGAGGGGCCGGGCGGCCTGGGCCAGGGAGGTGTGGCGGCCACCCTGCAGGGCGACAGCCAGGAGAGGGAAGGCAAGTACGAGGAGTACGGCTACAACGCGCAGCTCAGCGACCGCATCTCCCTGGACAGGACCATCCCTGACTACAGGCCCAAGAAGTGAGTGCCCAGCAGCCACGGGAGCGAGCGGGTGGCAGAGCCCAGTGGTCAGCCACCCCTCTCGCTGCCTCTGTCTCTTTGCCATCTCCGTCCCTGTCCCTGTCTCTTCGTGTTCTTCTCCTTCCCTCCCTCTCCCTCTCTCCCTCGTCTCTTGATCTCTCTCCCTCTCTCCCTCGTCTCTTGATCTCTCTCCCTCTCTCCCTCGTCTCTTGATCTCTCTCCCTCTCTCTCTCATCTCTTGATCTCTCTCCCTCTCTCTCCCTCGTCTCTTGATCCCTCTCCCTCTCTCTCTCGTCTCTTGATCTCTCTCCCTCTCTCCCTCATCTCTTGATCTCTCTCCCTCTCTCGCTCATCTCTTGATCTCTCTCCCTCTCTCTCTCATCTCTTGATCTCTCTCCCTCTCTCTCCCTCGTCTCTTGATCCCTCTCCCTCTCTCTCTCGTCTCTTGATCTCTCTCCCTCTCTCCCTCGTCTCTTGATCTCTCTCCCTCTCTCCCTCGTCTCTTGATCTCTCTCCCTCTCTCTCTCGTCTCTTGATCTCTCTCCCTCTCTCCCTCATCTCTTGATCTCTCTCCCTCTCTCCCTCGTCTCTTGATCCCTCTCCCTCTCTCCCTTATCTCTTGATCTCTCTCCCTCTCTCCCTCATCTCTTGATCTGTCTCCCTCTCTTTCTCCCTCTCATCTCTTGATCTGTCTCCCTCTCTTTCTCCCTCTCTCTCTCTCCCTCTCTCCCCCCATCTCTCGTCTCTTGATCTCTCTCTCTGTCTCTGAGTTTCTCTGGCCATGCCAGCCTCTTCCTCACCCAGCCACCCTCCCTCTGAACAGCAGCTGGCAGGTGGAGAGGTGGTCGTGGGGGCTGAGCTCCGTGTGGTCAGTCCAGAGCTCCTGCTGACCCCTGCCCGCCTGCTCCTCCTGCCGGGCAGTCCCTGCCATGCTGCCATGGACTTGTTCGGGGAGCTGAGTGTTGAGTCTGAGACGTACCCTCGGCAGGCAGTGGCCCTCCTGTCCCACCACCCTGAAGCCGAGGCAACCCCCTCCCCGTTGTGGCCATGCCCCAGTGCTGAGGACAGCTCCCCACCCGCGACCCTTACAGCCGTGGCGAAGGCACAGGCTGCCTGGTGGGGCCGAGCTGGAGGTGCCTGGGTGGCCCTGGAGGTGTCTGCACATCGGGCTGCCTCTCCCCATCTGCAGAGCCCAGCAGGACAGAGCTCTGTCCCTGAGCGTGTGGGCACCTGGGCTGAATTCCACAGGTGACTCAGTGGCAGGCAGAGGCTTGGTGACTGTCCTGTCCCCGGGAGCAATGCTGAAGGACAGGCAGACGGGGAGATGGGGTCTGTTTCCTGCTCATTGAGGACCCCCATCATGGACCTGGAGACCAGGATCCGCATGCAGGGCTTGCGGGGAAGAGAAGGCCAGCAGGCAGGAGGTTGAAGCCCAGGAAATGCGGGATCAGCCCACGCACACCTGGAGTCCTCAGACGGGGAGAGCAGGGCGGGTGGGGACGCTGGCCTGTGTGGTGTGTGTGGACCTCATGGTCACCCCTGGTCCACAGGCAGGGTTGGCTGCCTGTGAGCAAAGATGAGGTGCGAAGTCCTTTTGAGTGAAAAACATACTTGAGTTTAAAACAGGGTGATTTTTAAGAGCTGGCTAAGTAAGAAGGGAGGTAGTGGTCCTGACGTGGCAGCTGTTCCTGACGTGGCCCAGGGACCTGCCATGCGTCAGCCGGCCTGTGCGTGTGCCTGTCTGCGTGTGCGTGCGTGCGTGTGCGTGGTTCCCTGGTGTTCTGGCTGCCAGCGTGAACAAATGCCTGTTGGTTGTGGCAGCTGGGGTTTGCGTCCTTCTGTGGGCTGCGAGGCTGGTGGCCAGGTGCAGCTGGAAGACCCCGTTCCTGGAGCCTGACATTCGCTGGCAGGATAGGGAGCTGGGCAGAGCTGAGCACCTGGTGTGGTTTATGTGGCAGGGCAGCCTGGGACCAGCCAAGGCAGAGCCCAGGAGAGGCCAGCACCAGCTCTGTCCCCCGGGGACAGCTCAGCCCTCCTGGTACCCACTTGCCAAGTGTGGACTCCCCAGGAGCTCCCCCCGCCTCACGGAGACAGCAACTGCCCACGAGCCTGCGTGTCTCCAGTCCTCCAGAGTCAGACTGTCCATGGTGGCCCAGGGCCCAGGACAACCGGGACAGGGACCGGGCAGCAGCAGGGCTGTGGCTGGGCAGAGCTGGACCCCTGAGAGTGGGACCCTCTCCCGACATGGGACAGAGGAGTGGCCCCACGTGGCCCAACACTCGTCACCCATGTGCGCTCCTCCCTGGGGCCCAGGGCTCTGGCTTCGGAAGGACCCTATCTTCTCGGAACCTTATCCACAGTGTCCCTCTCGAGGTTCCAGTAGCCTGCAGCTCAAAACATTAAGTGGAAAGTTCCAGGAACAAGGAGTCACAAGTTCCCCCTGTGCCCTGCTGAGTGGCGTGAGAGCCAGTCCCTCACGCCTGGCCCGTCCTCCAGTGACTCCACTGTCTTCGTCTTCGCCAGAGCCATCTGGTCTGAAGTTGGTGACCCTGGTCCTGCCCCTCAGGCCAGGGGCTCTGCCTCCAGGACGGGGACATCTGAGTCAGGACCCTTGTGTGCTGCTGAGGCTGCTTTCCCAGCAAGGTGGAGATGGGGCCCCCACTGCCAAGCCCCAGCCCCCAGCCTCTCCCACCAGGGAGCAGAGGCTTCTCCATGCAGATCTGGGTCCACGTGCCACGGTGGCTGGTGGTCACCTGCAGCCCCAGGTCCCGTGTGGGGACCCTCCCCTCATCTACTGCCAGCCCCAGCGCAGGAGCAGATCATGTGAACAGGTCTAAGCCAATCAGAGCATTATGGCCCACCAGTCAGCAATTGACTCAGGGCTGGTCACATGGTCTAAACCACTCCAATCAGAATGGATCTTGGACTTACCTCCAGGCCATTGAGAAGGAAATGCCAATCCTTTCCCCACCAGGTAAACCTTCAGGGATGGGATCTGGGGAGCTGCAACCCCCTTATCATTAAGAGGGGACAGTGAGGAGCTTCCAGGGCCGCTTCCAGAAACCCAAGGAAAACCCACTGCAGTGGACGGCAGAATGGGGAGTCAGGAGGAATTCTTCTGGTGCCAGCATGTGGGCCTGGATGCTGCTGGTCCTGCAGCCACCCCTAGCCTTCCCAGTAAATTAGTGTGCAAACACACGCGCACACTTTCAACCTTCTGCTTAAGCAAGTCTGAGCTTCTCTGCTTCTTAAAGCTGAGGGTTCCCCCTCGTCCCCTGGGTAGGTGCTTGTGCAGCCACATCCTCAGGGCACCTCCCTCCTAGGGTCTGCCTGGGCCTGGGATTTCCCCCACAGTAAGGGCTCCTCCTGCTTCTGCTGAGGATTCAGCTCTGGCTTCTTCCTTTAGGGGGCAAGTGCCCACCTCCCCCCAGAAACTGCTATCATGGAAGAAGGCGTGGGGTGGGCCTGGGAGGGGCTTGCACTGAGGTCACCCGTGGGAAAATGGCTGGCGGAGGCTCGGATGGGAGGCCGGCCTCCGCCTCTCTGAGTTAGAGAATGTGAATTTCTGTTTAGCTCTCCGCCTGTTCATTTATATCCCATCTTCCCAGAGAGAGGTGAGGCTTCGGCAGCAGAGGCAGGCAGAGGCCCCCAAACACACAATGTGGACTAAGCCGCCATGGCAGAGCCTGCGGCCCTGCCCACCCCTCCTGGGCTCTGTCCGGACCTCCCTCCAGCTCTGCACCAGCAAGGATTCCGGGGCCATCCGTGTGCGGTGACAGCTCTCCTGAGCATGTTAGAACCGGGGAAGGGACTTGGTGGAGAGGCCCAGGGCCTGGGCAGTGGGCAGGTGCCTGGCCCTTGTCTGGGCTTGGTTATGCGGCACTTGCTGCCCAGTGCTGCCCAGACCCGGGTGAGCCTCTCAGTCCCTGCAGCGAGGCTTGGAGGTGGGGACATTTCTGTCTGCACTGTGCGGATGGGGAAGCCGAGGCAGGAAGGGCCCCATCTCTTGCTTGAGATGTGTGTAGGCAGCAGAGCCGGCACTTGCCAGTCTAGAGACCATGACCCTCATTCTGAAGATTCGGTGGGGTGGGAAGGTGCAGGCTGGGGGCCAGGAGGCTGTAACCGGTGTGGGCTGGGACGGCTGCTGTTCTGCCTCCTCCTAAGGCCTGGCGTCTCCAGTCCCCTCCTCCTTCACCGAAGCTCCACACACCAAGCCACATGGCACCTGGGGTGCCCGCACTCTGTGGGGGAGGGGCCACCCTGTTTCCTGGGGTCTACCTATGGTACCACCTCCCCCTTAGTCCTTTGACGGGAATCCCTACAAATTGGTAAGATACAAAACCCAATGGAAAATTGTCCAGTTAAAAAGAGTTTGTTGACTTAGGCAACTGAAAGGCAGGATCTCAGGCACAGCTTGGTCTAGGGGACAATGCTTGTGCTCTGGCTGGCTCCTGTGTCAGGCTCTGCAGGAAGCTCATGGTATTCTAAGTGGGAATGGGCAGGATCCAGGAAACCCATAAGGGACAATGAACCACCCGGATCAGCAACTGGGGGAAGCTGTTCTGCCCAAGGCATCTAGGGACTGGGGCTCACTGAGAGCTGCAGCTGCCATGGAGACGGTACTTTTGGAGGGAGACATCATTTTCAAGACGCAGGAAGGAGGGGAGGGGATAAGAAAACCCTGACACCCCCACCCTCGGATTTCTTCCACCCTGGACTGGACCCCACAGAAGCCAGATGAGGAGGGATCCTGTGTCCACACAGCCGGCCTTCAGGGCTCCCAGCAGGACCAGGAGGAGGAGAAGGGCCTGTGGGAGGGTGGGGGGCACAGAAGAGTCTGCCCAGTCCACGCAGCTCCAGCAGCGGGACCTCCGGGCCTCCGGTTAGGGCGAGACAGGAGGGAGGACAGCCTGGCAGCAACAATCCCACAGAAGTCCCAGGCAGGAGTCTCATTGGCTCCTGTTGGGTCATGTGCCCATCTGGGAACCAATCACAGCCAGCAGCCCGGAATGGAGCTCACCTATTGGTCACATGCTCCCCTGGGACCGAGGATGAGGTGGGGGCTGGGGGCAGAGGCCTGCAGACTTTCATAGAAATCAGTCACTGGAAAAGCCAGGCGACAGCACCCGGGTGACAGCCGGTCCCGCCCCTCGATCCAGCCTCGAGGAAGGCCACCCGTGTGCAGTCCTGCCTCCCCTGGCACTTCAGTCACCCTGAGACCCACCCGCAGCTGTGGGGTGGCAGAGGTTGGAGCCCCGGGGTGCAGGGTCCGGGTCCCCTGCGGTGCTCACAGGTGTGGCTGCAGTGTTCTGAGGGCCAGCGGGCTGTTTTTAAGTCCCAAAATAACTGGTATCTTTGGTGCCTGATTATTTTATTGGGGACATTTTTTTTTAACTCAGAAGTCTGAATCATTCACCTCCTGGAACACACACAGGGAGTCAGAGGCCGCCTTCAGATGTGCGGCCAGAGGTTTAGAAGGTGTCTTGACGGAGCCCTGAAGGCCCTGCAGCTGCGGTGCTGACTTCCAGCTCGCGCCCGGATGGGGCGGATTTGGGGGGTCAGAGGAAGCAGCAGGGGAGGGGAAGGGCAGCGCGTCACTTGGCCCCCGGGGATCTGGAGAGACCACTGTCCTTCTGCCCTGCTGGCCGGAGGGCAGCCTTGGAAGCCACCCAAGGCCCTGAAGCCACCCTGCGGGAGGAAGCCAGTGCACAGTCCAGCACAGGCGAGCAGCTCCAAGACAGGCAGGGAGCCGCCGCCATCCCAGCGCCCAGCGGCCGCGCTGTGCCGGCCACCCTGACAACCACAGGGCCTCCCCCGGCCTCAGTCCCAAAGTCCCGGCCGGGAAACGGTGACAGAACCTGCGGTGGCCAATGTGGAGCCACCAGGCTGCAGGCTGGGCCCTGGAGGAAGGCCGGGTGGACACCCAGGTGGGAGGCTCCTACCCTGAGCCTCCGTGGCCGCCCTGGCGCTCAGCAGGCCGCAGTGCGAACACCAGGAGCAGCCCGCGCCCAGTCCTGCCGGCGGAGGCTTCAGGTCTCCACCCCCAGGACCGCGCTCCCTCCGCGGCCCATCAGCACTGCTCACGTGGATGGGCTCGGGCTGGGGCGCATGCGCACACCTGTGGCACCCTCCCGGTGCCGCGCGGCGGCCGCGCCGTTCCCGCCGGACGCCAGTTGATTTCCCTTCGCCTGGAGCGAGAAAGCTTTTCTAATTAAGCTGCTGCTCTAATTAGGCCACCAAGCACATAACGTGGCCTCGGCTATCAAGACGGCCCCGGGATGCCGCCCGGAGGCAGGTGGAGCAGCGTCAGTGAGGAAGGAGCCCCCAGGACCCTGCGAAGGGGCCGCGACCCTCGACCAGCGCAGTCCTGGCCGTGAGCAGCCAGGCAGCCGGACCCTCGCCAGCCCACACCTTCCCCGGGCCTGTGCCCGGGGCCTCAGGAGAGCCACCCGTCCCTGCTCTGGGAGCCCGGCCGCGGGCAGATTCTTCATGGACCCTGCGGCCGCTGCAGAGCAGCCAAGGGAGGAGGCTCCTCAGACCCGCTGGGGTGGCAGGGCAGGGCCTATCCGCGGCAGGCTGGCCCTGGGCTCTCCGCAGGAAGAGCCGGATGCAGAGCGAGTCCTCTGTAAGGCACTCCTGCTCCCCAGGTCTCAGGTGGTCCCTCCTGCTGTGTGACCACCGAGGTGCCAGCTGAACACCCAGAGGGACCCAGTGGGGGATCCTGCGTCCAGGGCAGGACAGGAGCCCTGCAGGCCCGTGTGTCTGGGTGAGACCGCCTGTGCACACGCAGGGTGCAGGTGCGAGGTGAGCACGCCCGCCTGCACCTGGGGCCGCCCCGCCAGGGAGCTGGCTGGCGAGTCCTGCTGGGGTGGAGCATCTCGGCTGCATCTGCTGCCACCAGGCGGGAAGCAGCTCTGCCCAGGCCTGCCCTCCGAGCCCTCCCCAGCCCCGTTCCCAGAAGCACCCTCAGGTTCCGCAGCCCTGACCCCGTGTGCCCAGGCGGCCGCTCTCCTCCTGCGGAGCCGGCCTGCGGTCGCTCAGAGCCTCGGCTCCAGTGGCCTTGTCCTCTCCCAGGCCCAGCTCTCCAGGGGCCTGAAGGGCATCCCGTAAACTTCTCCTCGTGCCTCCAGCCTGGCCCGGTCCCCGTGGCCCAGCCCTGGAAGAGACATGGTTCTGATCCTGCAGCCACGGGAAGGAGGAGGCTGCCTGCCTCTCGGGCTCTGAGCTGGGGCCTCTGTGCCTGTGGCCCCCACAGAGCACCAGCCTGACCTCGCCCTTCTCTCCTCTCCCCTTCCCTCTCCCCTTCCCTCTCCCCTTCCCTCTCCCCTCCCTCTCTCTCTCTCTCTCTCTCTCTCTCTCTCTCTCTCCCTCTCTCTCTCTCTCTCTCTCCTCTCTCTCTCTCTCTCTCTCCTCTCTCTCTCTCTCCTCTCTCTCTCTCTCTCTCTCCTCTCTCTCTCCCTCTCTCTCCCTCTCTCTCTCTCTCCCCTCCTCTCTCTCTCTCTCCCTCTCTCTCTCCTCTCTCTCTCTCTCCCCTCCTCTCTCTCTCTCTCCCTCTCTCCTCTCCCTCTCTCTCTCTCTCCCCTCCTCTCTCTCTCTCCTCTCTCTCTCTTCTCTCTCTCCTCTCTCTCTCCTCTCTCTCTCTCTCCCCTCCTCTCTCTCTCTCTCTCTCTTTCTCTCTCCTCTCTCTCCCTCTCTCTCCCCTCTCTCTCTCCCAGCTCTGGAGGCTGAAAGGCTCAGATAGTGCTCCCCATGGAGTCTCATGCTCCGTGGTCCCACCTGGCTGGGTGGGACCACGCACGACCAGGCAGCAGGGCTGGGGCGTCCCTGCGGCCTTCCTCCTGGTCCCCAGCAGGTGGCTTCAGGGCAGCTGCTTCCTAGGTCTGAGCTCTGCCTGTGCTAAGAGTGAGCTGGCAGCACTGTGCACCCGACCACCCTGCCTCCTGCCCAGGCAGGCAACCTTGGGGTGCGAGAGGTCAGCAAGGTGGCTCAGGCAGCGCAGGGAAGCACCTGTGTCCTGGGGAGGCTGTGCTCCTGCCTCAGCCCCAGGGGAGGGACACGCAGGTGGCAGGGCTGCTGGACCCCAGGGCAGGGGAGTCGCCCTTCCTGTGGCACATCTGGGGCTTATCAGGACGCAGCTGCCTGGAGGGGGCGGGCCTGGCCTGGCCTGCTGTGGGGCTATGGCCCCAGGACGGGACCCATGCCTGGACAGCCCTTGCCGAGCTGTCCCCACTCCTGGGCTGCAGAGCCGCGGGTGAGACCAGCTGCAGCCTTGGCCACGGGCACGCCAACATGGACGTCAGGGACGCCGGGGCCCGGCCACCATGTGCGCGACCTTTCCGAAATTCTAAAACAAAGTTCATTTCTTAAAAAAGCAAGGGAGGCTTCCGTTCTTTCCTGGGTCCACCTGGTAGTGACAGGGGACAGAACCCTCACCTTCAGTCCCGCCAGGCCAGTGCACCTGTGGACACAAGAGAGCCCTACGGTGGGATGGTCAGCCTGGCACGGAGCCCTGGGCCCCGGATCCCAGGTGGTCAGCCTCCTGGAAGTGCAGCTCCAGACGGTCACAGAGATGGAAAAGCCCCACAGAGTGCGCGTCCCCGACACGGGCCTGGGACCGTGAGGGGACGCGGAGGCGCAGGTCTGAGCTGGTCTTCCCACCAGCGCGTTCTCGCCCGATGCAGCACGAAGAGAGACGGCAGACCGCGGGCCCAGCAGCACTAACGGTGGCAGAATCAGCGCCGGCGAAAGGAACCTCAAGCTGCAAGTCCCAGGGCTGCCAAACCTGCACCCGCAGCTAGTTCAAGGGACGGTCCTGGGAAACCGTAGGAGAAGTTCCCACCGAGAACGCGCTCTGCGGGAATTCACGACCGTTTCCAGTGTGCTGGGGAAGGTGGTCGGCTTTGAGAGGACCCCTCCGTGGATTGCTTCCTTCTCCTCTCAACCCTCAGACACCAGAGCCTGTTTCCTGTCTAAGGAACCCAGTGTCCCCACCACCAGCTGTGTTGGGCAGTTCTTGGCAACCTCACCCCAGGGCCAGCTTGCACCACAGAGTCCAGACTCCCTGGACCCCAAGAGGTAGTATGCTGTTGAACCACACGGGACTCAGGTCTGGCCTACCCTGCTGGGACTCAGGCCTCTCCAGTCTGTCCTGCTGGGACTCAGGTCCAGCCTACCCTACTGGATCTCAGGGCCAGACTACTCTGCTGGGACTCAGGTCCATCCACCCTGCTGAAAGTCGGCCCTCCTGAGAACTGAGCTCTCACAGGGGCTCACCTTCCCCTGGGCTGCTGAGCCATAGGGTGAGGAGTGGGCAACAGACCTTCCAGATCAACCCTCACGGGCTGCCTGGCAGGGTCTGGGCCTGGATGCTGACAGACGTGGCAAAGGCAGGTCCCTGGCTCGGGCACCGGGGTTTTGCTGCCCGTCGTATGGAGACCTCGTCACCAGGTGCCCCATCACCGGAGGCCCCGTCACAGGAGCCCGTCACGGTGGCCCCCAGGGCCTTCCTGCAGCAGTGGCCGTCGTGGCTTCCTCCACAGGCAGGTGGGCCGCGGGCTCTCCTCAGAGCTGCTGTTCTGATCGACGGGCTCTCCGTGCTGCCGTCCATGGCCCCTGTCCATGCTGTGGTGACCTGCAGGGTTTGTCCCTCAGAGGAGCCGCTGCAGGTGGGTGGGGAGGGTCCTCGTGCTCAGAGTGGTGGTCGGGGCCTCTCTGGCAGCCAGAAGGATTGAGAGCCCTGTCCACACAGGCAGGCATGGCCAGGGTGCTGCTGGCCACTCCCAGGCTGGGCGACCCTGGCCATCCCTCCCCACGAGTGGCCGAGCATTGCTGCTGACCCGCACTGGGCCACAGCAGGACCAGGGCTGTGCTCCCGCTCGAGCAAGGCCGCTGTGGACGGAGCACTTAGGGTGGGGGCAGGTCCAGCGTGGCTAGTGTCCGGCACAGAGGGACCCGGAGGCCCTGAGTGCCTTGGAAAGTGCTCCAGGCCACCTTCACTCCTGGGTTCTCTGGGCGGAGCATCGCCTGCCTCCAGCACACGCACAGCCTCCCGAGACCTGGCTCCTTGCCCAGCCGTAGACTCTGCCAGGAGGCCCGCTGCCCGCTGGTCACCCACACCTCCCAGCTAACAGTGTGTCCTGGGTGCTGCGGGCAGGTCCATCCACACTCCTGCCCTGTCCCCTCCCTGTCCCCACACTGTGCTGCCCAGTGTCCTGGGTGCTGGGGGCAGGTCCACACCCCTGCCCTGTCCCCTCCGTCCCCAGGCCGTGCTGCCCAGTGTCCTGGGTGCTGGGGGCAGGTCCACACCCCTGCCCTGTCCCCTCCCTGTCCCCTCCGTCCCCAGGCCGTGCCTATTTGCCTGGTGGGTCTCCCAGCGTGTGAAGTTCTCACCCCCTGTGCGCAACGTGAGCAATAGCACAGGTGCGTGTGTGGGGGTGTGTGGCGTGTGCTCATGTGTGTGCACATGTGCACATGTGTGTGGTGTGTGCATGTGTGCATGCATGTGTGTACATGCGTGTGTACATGCGTGTGCATGTGTGTGTGCGTGTGCCTGTTGAACTTCCTGAACTGCCTCTGCCTTTCTCCAGAGCCTGGTTCACGGGCCTCCACTGTGAGGCCAGCCTGGACACTCCCCTCGGTCTGTGTCACCTTCTGGTCCCCTCTGGTCCTCGTCCTTGTTTCCTCCGTGGTCTGGGTGCCCTGTCCCTGGCACCCTGCGTGTCTGGCTCGCTGCTCCATCCCAGCGTCACCTCTCCGACGGGGCCTGGCCCTCCGCTGCCCGCCTGCCCCGAGTTGGGTGGGCTCTGAGGCCCTGGCCTCTTCCTCCGCACCCCCACCAGGCAACTCCGGGCCAGGCCTGGCTGGCATGGACTCTGCAGCCAGCACTGCCCGTCTGGAGCCTGAGAGGAGGGACTGGGCCTCGGCCCGCTGTCCCGGAGCTGGAGGACTCGGTGCCCTGCCCACGCTGACCCGTGCCCCGCAGGTGCCGGCAGCTGACCTACTCGGGAGACCTGCCCCAGGTGTCCGTGGTCTTCATCTTCGTCAACGAGGCGCTGTCTGTCATCCTGCGCTCCGTGCACAGCGTGGTCAACCACACGCCCTCCCGGCTGCTGAAGGAGGTCATCCTGGTGGACGACAACAGCGACAACGGTGAGGCCGCCTGCCACAACGGGGCCCTGGAGCCGGACAGGCTGAGCCACAACGGGGCCCTGGAGTCGGACAGGCTGAGCCACAACGGGGCCCTGGAGTCGGACAGGCTGAGCCACAACGGGGCCCTGGGGTCAGATGGGCGGAGCCACGGCAGGCCCTGGGGTCAGATGGGCGGAGCCACGGCGGGCCCTGGGGTCAGGTGGGCGGAGCCACGGCGGGCCCTGGGGTCAGGTGGGCGGAGCCACGGCGGGCCCTGGGGTCGGACCTCGCAGCTCATGAGGCAGAAGCCTGCAGCCCCCCGGGTGGCCGCAGGGCCGGGCCCTTGCACTCAGGGCGGCAGCCAGCCTGCTCGTGCGCGGATCCTGGGCCTGCGTCCCTCTTCCCGAGAGGACACGGGGGAGCCGCTCCAGCTCATCACATGGTGCTTCGCTCCCTTTCCATGAGCTGGCGGGAGGCACCCAGTTGGCCCTCCTGAGGTGCTGCTGGGCAGCCACGGCCACCATGGACTCTAGGTCTTCCCAAACTGCAGCTCCGCCCCCTTAAACCAGCTCACTGTCCCAGCCCCTGCTGCCCCATCCTGTTGTCCCCAAGGACTTGCTGCTCTTGGGCCTCCTGTAAGTGGACTCAGGCTGGACGTGTCCTCCAGTGGCCGCTTGTCCCACGGGCACACTGCTGGGGCTGGTCCAGGATGCACTGGGCCCCTTCCTCCCTCTCCAGGGCTGCATAGTGCTCCCTATGTGGCTGGGCTGTTACTGTCCCCTAACCCGTGGGCCTCACATCCTTCTTACGGCTGGACACCTTCCGCCCCGGTCTTGATGCCTCTGAGCTGAGCCTGTTTCTGCAGCACTGCTCTCCCTGGAACCACCTCAGGGCCTCCATCCGCTCCCCGAGCTCCCCCGCCAGGGACCCCGAGGATGTCCCTGAGATGGGATGGGCCCACGGCGGGTTGGTGGCCGGGCCCCTGGGAGGCTGCTGAGTGGGCCTCCCCCCTGCAGCCGAGCTCAAGCTCAGCCTGGACCAGTACGTGCAGCGGCGGTACCCAGGCCTGGTGAAGGTCGTGCGCAACAGCCGGCGGGAGGGCCTGATCCGGGCGCGGCTGCAGGGCTGGAGGGCGGCCACCGCCCCCGTGGTCGGCTTCTTCGACGCCCACGTGGAGTTCAACACCGGCTGGTAAGGGCCTCGGAGGCTGGGGACACGGTGTGCGACCCTGTGGGGACTTCAGGTGGGAGCGTCCACCCTGGGCTGGGGCCAGGCTGCTGTGGGGCCCTGCAGGCTACGAGGCCCGAGAGGCCCGGCCACTCTACACAGCAGGGAGATGGCCTCCCCCATGGCACACTCCAGGTCAGAGAGCCCAGGCTGCTGCCCACGCTGCTGCCCAGGCGGCTGCCCACGCAGGGCAGGACCGGGTTCCGGTGAGAGCGGGAGGGGGACGTCAGGCGGCTCCGCTGGCAGGCCTGCACCACGGCCCTCGGAGACCCCCCAGCTGCAGGCCCAGGGGGCAGGGCCAGTAGGAAGTGGGTCTGGGGAGGGCGCCTGGGGACGGGCTCCTCGCTCGCTGGGCCCAGGGCCCTGGCGCAGCCCAGGATGGCCCTCTGTCCCTTGAGTGACCTGCCCCTCGGATGCCGGCACAGGGGGTGGGGGGCCTGCCCGGCCTGTAGGAGGCAGGGTCAGTGCGGGTGGGCAGGCAGAGAAGAGGGCAGGGCAGTGGCCGGCATCCAGACAGGGCGTGGGGAGCAGCGTGTGGCCTTGCCACGGCCACGTCTGCAGAGCCCTCGAGCCGTGACCACCGCCACACAGGCACGTCCAGCTACCGAAGCGCACAGGGCCAGGGCCACGCGGGTCTGAGTGGCCAGGGAGAGTGACCGTGGCCTCGGGCCCAACTGAAACCAAGGGCACAGGGCCCAAGACAGCAGGCCTCTGGGCCCCAGACCCGCTGTGGGTGGCCTGTCCCGTGAGGTTCTGGGCAGAGTCCCCTCTTCCAGCTCCTGGCGGCTCAGCCTCCCGGGCTATGGCCGCTCCGCGCAGGCCCTGCCTGTCCCCGTGGGCTCCCTGCCTCCTCCTAGGACTCTGGTCACCTGATGACCAGGACAGGCCAGCCAGGCCTGGGCACCTGTGGGTCGAGCCAGGGGAGGGGCCCGATTTCAAGGGGAAGAACTAAAACCTGGTCTTCCGGCCAGTCCAGCCTCTGAGGCTTTTGCTGGGCGCTGTCCCCCGGGAGTGGCCACAGGGCCAGGGCTCCCCCAGTGCAGCTGGACCACCCACTGTGAGCCGCCCTGGGCCCGCCGTCCTTCTCAGGGTCCCCGCCGTGGGCTCTGGCGGCTTCTCCCTGCCCGTCTCCGCCCTGTCGCTGCCCATCGCTGCCCCAGGGCCAGGCCATGGCTCTGGGGCTGGTGCAGCCAGCAGTGTGGACGTGGCTCCTTCAACTGGGCTTCCTCAGGCCTGTCTCCTCGGCCACTCTGGGGTGACGCTCAGGTTTCTGTCACCTCCTGGCACTGCCGAGAGTCATGCGTCTGCCCCGCCAGCTCACCCATCCTGTGGTCACCGCAGCGGTCTGCTCCCCGAGGCTGGCGGGCTGCTTTGCCCAGGGCCTTGAGTGACCTGCCCGCGCAGCGCCCCCTCCCTGGGCCCTGCCTGGGGTTTGTGCAGCAGCAAGCCGGCCGCTCAGAGGGACGGCTCCCAGGCTGCTCCCCAGCTCCCAGCTCCTGTCATGGCCAGAGCAACGCACACTGAGCACCCCATTAAAACTGCAGCTCCTGCCACCCCAGCTGCACTTCCCACATGCCCCTCACCTCCGACGTTGCCGTCCTCGCCCCATTCACCAGGCCTGCTGTGTGGGTCGTGCACTGCACAAGCCCCGTGGCCCTCCAGTGAGCGGCAGGTGGCCTGGAGCTCAGGGATGGGTTCAGGCTTTAGGGCAGGCATGGCGCACCCTGGGCCTTGGGTGCCAAGGGAGCTGCCTTCACGGCGCAGGCAGCGGGGACAGCAGGGTCAGGCTGAGAGGCTGGGGGGCCCCGGCTGGCCCTGCAGAGCTCTGGGGACAAAGCAGGCACTCAGAGAGGTCCCGCTGGTCAGTGTGTCCAGTGGGGAGGGCAGGCAGGGCTGGCCTCCAGGAAGCGGCTGGGGTGCCGCTGGGCTCACAGGCTGCCCCCCCAGGGCCGAGCCTGCCCTCCTGCGGATCCGCGAGGACCGGAGACGCATCGTCCTGCCTGCCATCGACAACATCAAGTACAGCACCTTCGAGGTGCAGCAGTACGCCAGCGCCGCCCACGGCTACAACTGGGGGCTCTGGTGCATGTACATCATCCCACCCCAGGACTGGCTGGACCGCGGAGACGAGGCGGCCCCCATCAGGTGAGCAGGCAGGAAGGCTGCCCCCAGGAGCCAGGCAGCCAGGTGGGGCGGGGGAGGGGGAGGGAGGGAGAGGGATGGAAACAGAGAGGAGGGAGGAGGGAGAGGAATGGAGACAGAGGGATGGAGAGAGAGGAATGGAGACAGAGGGATGGAGACAGAGGGATGGAGACAGAGGGATGGAGACAGAGAGGAGGGAGGAGGGAAGAGGGAGGAGGGAGAGAGGGTGGAGGGAGAGAGGGTGGAGGCAGAGGAATGGAGGCGGAGGGGTGGAGGCAGAGAGGAGGGAGGAGGGAAGAGGAAGGAGAGAAACAGGGTAGAGACAGAGAGATAGAGGCGGAGAGAGGAGGCAGAGGGAGGAGGGAGGAGGGAGACAGGATGGAGGCAGAGGAATGGAGACAGAGGAGGGAGTAGGGAAGAGGGAGGAGGGAGACAGAGGGTAGAGGCTGAGGGAATAGAGGTGGAGGAAGGAGGCAGAGGGAGGAGGGAGGAGGCAGAGGGAGAGGGGGGACAGGGTGGAGGCAGAGGGATGGAGGCAGAGAGGAAGGAGGAGGCAGAGAGAGGAGGGAGACAGAGGGTGGAGGGAGGAGAGAAGAGGTGGAGGGAGGGAGGCAGAGGGAGGAGGCAGGAGGGAGGCAGAGGGAGGAGGCAGGAGGGAGGCAGAGGGGCACTGGTTGGTCCACTCATCCATCAGTGGGCTAATGGGTTGATTCCACCTTCGACACTAAAACAACAACAGGAGTCTGGCCTGGAGGCCCGAGGCTTGGTGCCGGGGCCAGCAGCCGCAGTGGCCAGGCCCTGGGGGCCACAGTGCGTCCCACCCTGCCCCCGAGGCCCAGGAGGGGTGTCCTGTGAGGACCAGGCCCCAGGGCCCGAGAAGCCCTGCGCAGAGCGGCCGTGCTCCCGGATCAGGCAGACAGCCCTCCTGCACGTGCCTTCGGAGCTGACGGCCCCTGCGCCTGGGGGCTGGGTCCACCCTGCGGCTCTGAGCCATAAAACATCACCACCGCCACAGGAGGCTTGCGGGAGGGCCTGGCACTGGTCCCTCGGCGGCCACCCTGGGACCGCCGGGCGGCAGAGGGTGAGCCCGGCGCCCGAGGTTTCCTGGCCTGAACTGGGGACCACGCGCCAGTGGCAGGACGAGCCGGCTCTTCGCACAATAAAAGGACAGGCGCTTCCTGACACCCTGCTGCCTCGGACAGCAGCAGGGCAGTGACGGCCTCGGACTTCGCGGCCACTGCGGCAAGCTGCTCCTGTTCCCGCCGAGACCATGTCACTGTTTTTATGGGGGAGACTCGATGCCCGTGGAGGCGCAGGGGGCTCCAGCAGCCTGGGCTCTGTGTCCCAAGGAGGCACGAAGGGCCTCGGCCCCCTCCGCAGCCGGAAGGCTTCACTGCTGCCCGATACCAGCACATCCAGACGGGGCACAAGGCTGCATTTGCTGCCATTTTAAAAATCCGTAGCTGTAAGCTGAATTATTACAGAAATAATAGAGCAGTCAGCAGCCTGTTGCCTGGAGCTGGGTCCTCTCCACAACTCCGAGGTGTATCCCTCAGAGTCTGCTACCAGCCAGGGTCCACGGAGTTGAGCAGTGCACGGTGTGCACAACTGCCCGTTGCGGCACCTGATAACTATACACAGGATGAGACCCTGAAGCAGGTAGGTTAAGCGACTCTCTTGAGGGCGTTCAAGGCAGCCACACAGCTCACTGGGCAGGTGGGTCATTCTTCAGTCCCCCCACGCTGCTCTTTGTCACCTGTCAAGTTACACGGGGACGTTTGGACCGTGCTCTGTGCTGGGTGTTCCTCTGGGCTCTGGGGAATGCAGGGACTTGCCCTCCCGCCGCCCATGCTCAGGGCCCGCGGCTCCGCCATCAGAAGAGCCAGATGCTAGAGGCCGGCGTCCCTGCCTGCGCTGGCCCCTTCTCATGGCTGGCTGCGTCCACAGGACCCCCGCCATGATCGGCTGCTCCTTCGTGGTGGACCGCGAGTACTTCGGGGACATCGGCCTGCTGGACCCGGGCATGGAGGTGTACGGTGCGGAGAACATCGAGCTGGGGATGAGGGTGAGTGAATGCGGGCGCCAGGTTCCTCCGAGGGCCTGCGAGGCCTCGGGTGGGCGCGGGGCGGCCAGGATGCCCTCACTGCGAATCGTTCTAGAAAGAGCCGGAATTCTGCCCGTGCGCACCGCGGCAGAAGACGAGCCGAGGGTCCGGTTCGCAGGCCGTTCGTGGTGCAGAGGGTTGGCCGCGAGCGAGCCGGGAGGGTCCGTAAGGAAGCGCGCCCTCAATAGCCGGGTGCCCGTGTCCCGCAGCGGAACAGCCTTGGGGAGCCGCCGGCGGCGCGGTCAGGACGGGGGCGGGGCCGGGGCGCGGTCAGGATGGGGCGGGGCCGGGGCGCGGTCAGGACGGGGGCGGGGCCGGGGCGCGGTCAGGACGGGGCGGGGCCGGGGCGCGGTCAGGACGGGGCGGGGCCGGGGGCGCGGTCAGGACGGGGGCGGGGCCGGGGCGCGGTCAGGACGGGGGCGGGGCCGGGGCGCGGTCAGGATGGGGCGGGGCCGGGGCGCGGTCAGGACGGGGCGGGGCCGGGGCGCGGTCAGGACGGGGGCGGGGCCGGGGGCGCGGTCAGGACGGGGCGGGGCCGGGGGCGCGGTCAGGACGGGGGCGGGGCCGGGGCGGGGCCGGGGCGGGGCCTGGGGACCCGGCTCCTCAGGACCCAGCGAGGCGCTTCGGTCGACTTCCGGGATCTCAGAGCCCAGATGTGCAGCCCCACCCGGGCCCGGGCACCATGGCGGTGCTGAGCGCCAGGGCTGGGCCCGCAGTCCAGGGGAACAGCTCGGGTGGACTCTGCGGTCCCGCTGGGCTTCCAGGGAGGGGCAATAAGGAGGAACGGAGTGCGACTAGGCAGGGGGAGAGGAATGAGGCGGGCAGGGGAGGCCTGGCCCAGCCGGGGCTGCGCAAGACGGGGGAGCTCCAGGCGAGCGAGTGGCAGGCAAGGAGACCGCGGGGAGGCAGAGGCTGGCGTGGAGGCCATGGGGCTGTGGCCGTGAGCCCCAGTGGGTGGGAGCAGGAGGCTCCAGGTGGGGTCGCTCCAGGGGTAAAGGATAGGACTGGGGCCAAGGGCAGCAGGGAGAGGAATCCGGGAGGGAGGTGGGCCTCAGGCAGGAGGCGGAGGCCAGATCCTGAAGCCCTGGGTGCCTGGGAAGGAGGCCCGTGGCACTTGCCCAGGGAGGGGTGGCAGCCGCGTGGTGCTGGGCCTGAGCAGCTGGAAGAGTCCAGGTGCCGCCTGAGATGGGGGACGTGGGAGTGCACAGGACCCCAGGCCCCGCAGCTCTGGACCTGGAGGCCACGTGCGGCTGCCTAGGTGGGACGGGCAGCAGCACCCAGGACGGAGGAGACGAGGCTGGAATCTGCCCGTGTCCCTGTGGAGACGCAGAGGGCCTCCAGCCCTGGCCCAGGGGCAGCCGTGCCCAACTGGTGCCAGTGCCAAAGACGTGGCTGGAGCAGCCCCAGGTGTGGCCCTCGGCCGGCCCAGGCCTGGACACGCAGGACCTTCCCCGTGTCCCTGGCCCAGCGGTCTCCCGAGGACCCAGGGCCGTGGAGCCAGGGACACACCCGAGGCCACTCCAGGTGGGGTAGGGCAGCCAGGGAGCTGAGGCTGTGCTGGCCCCTCCGCAGCCCGGAGCCTGGAGCGCCTGAGTCTCGGGGTGGCCCTGCCCAGTTGGCCGGGCCCAACGGCAGAGAGACAGGCCTCCAGCCACAGAGAGCCGCTCCCAAACCCTCCTGTGAGCGGAGCCTCAAAACCCGGCAGCCCTTGGATGTGTGGAGAAGGGCCTGCAAGACAGGAGGCTGAGCGGGTGCAGTGGCCAGGCTGGAAACACCACCCGCCAGCATCCAGAGGAAAGCTGGGCAGAGAAGGGAAGCTCCCTCCTGCGGGGCCTGCAGTGGACACGTGGACAGATGGGCGGGGAGCTGGCCCCGTGGGCCTGGGGGCCCGGCGCACCGTGAGCTGGAGTGTACGGGTTCACACACCCGCCAGGGCCTGGAGCCCGCGGCCCCACCCGGCTCCACCAAGGAAGGCGCCAGCCAGGGAGACTGGCTCCTGCCTGCACCTCAGCAGACAGCACTTCCCATGGCAGCTGCCACCCACGTGAGTCCCATGTGCCCCACTTACCCTGTGGCATGGACGGTCCTCTCTCCGGAGGTTGGGTCTGGTCACCCACCGAGTAGAGTGGACACGAGGCAGTCTGAGCCTGGAGCCCATGTCTGTGGAGAGCCGAGCAGGAGGGAGTGAGTGGGGCTGTCCAGGGGCTGAGGCCCCAGCCAGCAGCCAGACAGGGAAGCACCTTCCAGATCGGGCCCCAGGTCCTCCCAGAGGGGCCAAGCATCGGGGAGCAAGAAGAGGTGTCCCCACTGTGCATGCTGCAGACACGTCACCCATGGACCCAGGGTCCTATTGCCGGTGGTCCTTTTCTGTTGTGGGTGGGGCCGTGTGTCCTGTGGCACCTGCTGACCAGGTGATCGGTGGCCCACTGTCAGTCAGAAGCAGCTCCACCCACTGCCGACCAAGGCCAGAGGTCCAGAGGACATGGGGCCTGGGGGACCAAGGGGATGAGGGAAGCTCGTGTTGAGGACAGAGCGGTCATGGGTGGTCTGAGAGATGCCCACTGAGTGTCCAGGAAGTAGGACCGACGTGCCAGGAGAGGATGAAAAGGACGGAGAGGCAGAGACGTGGGCGAGGCTGGGTCCTTACGGGTGGGCAGTCCGGGTGGTGACTCAGGCACTGTTCTAGCCGTCCTGGAGAGACCTGAGGGTTTCAAGCCAGGGGATGATTCATGATTTTTAGTTAAAGGGGTGCCGCTTGCCACTGTGTAGAAAGCGAACAGTAGGCAGAGTCAAGGAGGCCAGTGAGGAGCCCACCCCCAAGGGGAGTACAGAGGATCGGGTGGAAGCCTGCCTCCCCTGCGAGTCTTCCGTGGCCACGTGCAGGGCACCCGAGGCCATCTCTCCCTGCGAACAGGAATGAGCTGGCCAAGGGCGTGGAGAACCCAACTTTCCACCACGTGGAGAGCAGGAGGAACCAACTCCAGAGGGACAGGCAGATGAAAGACTGGGGCCGAAACAGCGTCCAGTGTCGAGTCGGTTCTCTCTCCAGGTGTTGACCATGCTGTGATGGATTTTTAAAACACCACTGAAAGAACTTTTAAAGAATTAAATAAGTAGATATACCATGTTCATGGACTGCAGGGGTCCGTGTGGCTAGCACGTCAGCCTGCGCCACCGTTGACCCATAGCGCCAGCACACTCCCGATGGAACCCAGCAGGCCTTTCTGCAGGCTCTGACAAGCTGATGCTGGAGTTTTTATGGAGGGCAAAGCTGCACAACGGCCAGCGTGGAGGTGAGAGAAGAGCAAGGCAAAAGGCCAGCGGCAGCGTGTCCCAGCCCTAGAACGCGGAGCCCATCGGACCCCAGACTCAGTGGAACAGCACAGGGGACCTATGCGTGGGCCCACGGGAATGTGCTCTGCCGGCGTGGACAGCCACTGGGCCATTCTGAAGGGAGGGGTTGACCTTGAGGCAGCTGCTTCTGCAGCGATGGTGCCCAGATGGAGATGCAGCAGGGAGAATGGAGGAGTGCAAGGAGGAGGAGCTCTTGAAAAGGGGAGGAAGGAGAGAGGAGGAGGAGCTCTAGGGGAGAGGAGGGAGGAGCAGGAGCCCTAGAGGAGAGGAGGGAGGAGCCCTAGAGGAGAGGAAGGAGGAGCAGGAACCCTAGAGGAGAGGAGGGAGGAGCAGGAGCCCTAGGGGAGAGGAGGGAGGAGGAGAAGAAGCCCTAGAGGAAAGAGGAGGAGGAGGAGAAGCCCTAGAGGAGAGGAAAGAGGAGGAGGAGGAGCCCTAGAGGAGAGGAGCGAGGAGAAGGAGGAGCCCTAGAGGAGAGGGAGAAGCAGGAGGAGCCCTAGAGGAGAGGAGAGAGGAGGAGCCCTAGAGGAGAGGAGAGAGGAGGAGGAGGAGGAGAAGTCCTAGAGGAGAGGAGGGAGGAGGAGGAGAAGCCCTAGAGGAGAGGAGGGAGGAGGAGGAGAAGCCCTAGAGGAGAGGAGGGAGGAGGCGGAGAAGTCCTAGAGGAGAGGAGGGAGGAGGAGGATGAGGAGCCCTAGAGGAGAGGAGGGAGGAGGAGGAGGAGCCCTAGAGGAGAGGAGGGAGGAGGAGGAGGAGAAGCCCTAGAGGAGAGGAGGGAGGAGGAGGAGGAGCCCTAGAGGAGAGGAGGGAGGAGGATGAGGAGCCCTAGAGGAGAGGAGGGAGGAGGATGAGGAGCCCTAGAGGAGAGGAGGAGGAGGAGGAGGAGGAGAAGTCCTAGAGGAGAGGAGAGAGGAGGAGGAGGAGCCCTAGAGGAGAGGAGAGAGGAGGAGGAGGAGAAGTCCTAGAGGAGAGGAGGGAGGAAGAGGAGGAGCCCTAGAGGAGAGGAGGGAGGAGGAGGAGGAGCACTAGAGGAGAGGAGGGAGGAGGAGGAGGAGCCCTAGAGGAGAGGAGGGAGGAGGAGGAGGAGGAGCCCTAGAGGAGAGGAGGGAGGAGGAGGAGGAGCCCTAGAGGAGAGGAGGGAGGAGGAGGAGGAGGAGCCCTAGAGGAGAGGAGGGAGGAGGAGGAGGAGCCTAGAGGAGAGGAGGGAGGAGGAGGAGGAGGAGCCCTAGAGGAGAGGAGGGAGGAGGAGGAGGAGCCCTAGAGGAGAGGAGGGAGGAGGCGGAGAAGTCCTAGAGGAGAGGAGGGAGGAGGAGGAGCCCTAGAGGAGAGGAGGGAGGAGGAGGAGGAGCCCTAGAGGAGAGGAGGGAGGAGGAGGAGGAGAAGCCCTAGAGGAGAGGAGGGAGGAGGATGAGGAGCCCTAGAGGAGAGGAGGGAGGAGGAGGATGAGGAGCCCTAGAGGAGAGGAGGGAGGAGGCGGAGAAGTCCTAGAGGAGAGGAGGGAGGAGGAGGAGGAGAAGACCTAGAGGAGAGGAGGAGGAGGAGGAAGAAAGGAGAAGGCCCTAGAGGAGAGGAGGGAGGAGGAGGAGGAGAAGTCCTAGAGGAGAGGAGGGAGGAGGAGGAGGAGGAGGCCCTAGAGGAGAAGGAGGAGGAGGAGGAGGAGGCCCTAGAGGAGAGGAGGGAGGGGAGATGAGGGAGCCCTAGAGGAGAGGAGGCGAGGCGGAGAAGTCCTAGAGGAGAGGAGGGAGGAGGAGGAGGAGAAGACCTAGAGGAGAGGAGGGAGGAGATGAGGAGAAGACCTAGAGGAGAGGAGGAGGAGGATGGGAGCCCTAGAGGAGAGGAGGGAGGAGGAGGAGATGAGCCGAGAGGAGAGGAGGGAGGAGGCGGAGAAGTCTAGAGGAGAGGAGGGAGGAGGAGGAGGACGAAGCCTAGAGGAGAGGCGGAGGAGGAGGAGGAGAAGCCCTAGAGGAGAGGAGGGAGGAGAGGAGGAGAAGTCCTAGAGGAGCGGAGGCGAGGGGGAGGCGGAGGAGCCCTAGAGGAGAGGAGGAAGGAGGAGGAGGAGCCCTAGAGGAGAGGAGGGAGGAGGCGGAGAAGTCCTAGAGGAGAGGAGGAAGGAGGAGGAGGAGGAGCCCTAGAGGAGAGGAGGGAGGAGGAGGAGGAAAAGCCCTAGAGGAGAGGAGAGAGGAGGAGGAGAAGCCCTAGAGGAGAGGAGGGAGGAGGAGGAGAAGCCCTAGAGGAGAGGAGGAAGGAGGAGGAGGAGCCCTAGAGGAGAGGAGGGAGGAGGAGGAGGAGCCCTAGAGGAGAGGAGGGAGGAGGAGGAGAAGTCCTAGAGGAGAGGAGGAAGGAGGAGGAGGGAGGAGGAGGAGGAGCCTTCCGGAAGCAGCCGTGTCCCAGCTCTTCGTGATCCCCGTAAGGAAGGATGTGCAGGAAGGTTAGAAGCAGGTCTTTCCAGCAGCGGAAGGTGGTGAAACTGTTGGCACTCTCTCTGGGGCGTGCCAGGTGGTCTTCCAGAGCACGGAGCCTCCTGGGCAGAGCCAGTTGGGAAATCCCTCCCCTGCAGGACTTGTCAGAGCCTTTATTTTCTTCCAAGTAAGAAAGCCCGTGAGGCCCAAGGTGCCTGCCCTGCCCCCCAGGCCCCGCCCAATGCTGGGGTTCTCAGGACGTGGCTCAGGGACAACCCTGCCTGCGGTGCTCCTGTGTGCGCCTTCCTGGGGGAGGTAGATTTAGCGCTGCCCGCCTCCCTCCCTGCCTATCAGGTCCCTGTTTGCTCTGAGGACCCCCTGCCCCCGCCCCCTGCCCCGCAGGCCGAGGTCCCAGACGCTGGAAGTCAGGCCAAGCCTGGCTGCAACGTGCCAGGCCGGAGAGTCGCACCCGGATGTCGGGTGGGGGTGGGTGGTCTCCACGCTTTGCACTCGGCTCAGGAAAACCAGGCGCAGGCGGGCAGCAGGGGCAGGTGCCTGTCCCTGGAAAGTCACTCTGAGCCCCGGGCACTCACCACCCTGAGCCGAGCCTGCCAGGGCCGCATGTGCAGAGGGCACGTGGAGGGTCCTCCGCAGCGTCCCTGTCATGGCCGCTAGGTGGTCTCCCCTCTGCACAGCCTGGAGCCAGGGCGGGCGTCCAGGCAAGAGCAGAGGGCCACCCCAGCCGGTGTGTGGCCCAGGCGGGTCTGAGCTGCTGCCCTGGAGGTGGAAGCGAGGGGCGGGTACAGGAGGGCCCCGGGGAGACTGCAGGGCTGGCGAGGAGGTTCCGGGAGGGCCATGACCAGCTGACCTGTGTGTGGGCCTCCAGTCTGGAGGCAGGTGGGCCGGGCGTCTGTCGCAGCCGGGGCTTTGCTGGGCTCAGGAGGTGGAAGCTGCTGACGCCATTGACTCCCACGTCCACCACCCACAGGACACCTGGCAAGGCCTGGCCAGCTGGTGTCACGGTCAGCTGTGGAGGTGCCTGGGCCTTGGGACAGCGTGCCGGACGGTGCAGTCACTGCCACGGGGACCTTGGTCGACCACCCTGGTGTCCGGTTCTGCCCACTCTGGGGGCTCTGCTTATCATGGCACCCAACCCTGGCCCGCAGGAAGGAGGGTCGGCAGGCAGCCTCCACCAGGAGTCCTGCGAGCCCGGCCTCCTGGCCACACCAGTCCTGATGCTGCCGCCTCTGCCCTCCAGCTTTGTGTGGGGGGCAGGGAGCGTGGACCCTGAGCTGCGCGTCCAGGCCACACGCCGTCCACCAGCCACCGTCCAGCCTCACCGGTTCTATCTGAAGCGTGAGGCCCCCAGTGTCCCCACGGCTAGCTTGGGCTGCTGCCCAGCCCGACATGGGACCACGGTGACCTCGCCCAGGTCTTAGCCAACGCCGAGGGGCCTGTGCGTGGACGCAGCCGTGGGCGGGGTCCCAGGCGGTCCTGGATTTCACTCTAGTTCTTACCTGGGGTCCGGGGCTTCCTTAAGTGTGAGGCTTCTACTCACAGAAAAGATTACTTACGGCCTGGATTTAAGCTTCTATGTACAGTTCACTCAACTTTCAAAGCCTGTTCACTGTAAGTTGAATTTGAAGATCACATTCTGTTTATAAATCTAGTGAAACGGGACTCGCCGGCCGCTCTGGTCTGATGGATGTTCCGCGAACTCGGGGAGCCGGTCAGACGCCATTAGACACACTGTTCTGCCGCTGCCGGCAGTTAGTCCTTTGACCCTTTTAAGAGCGATGCTCACAAATGAAACATGCTTTCCCTTCTTTTTAAACCCCTGGAGTGCCTGATGTCCTACGAGCCGCCAGCACCTGACGGTCCCAGCGTGTCTAGTAAATTGAGGTCACGCCGGATCTCGAGCCCCGTAAGCACTTCAGGACTGTCTGCACGTGCAGTAGGGTCTCTTGTCCAGTTTAGATCACAAATTCAGAGTCATCCTCAGTGGCATGTTTTAGAAACAGAACCAGGTGCTTAGTCTGGCAGATTCTTAAAGATGCCAACTTTCCTTGGCAGTTCTGACAGGAAGCCGGGGAGGAAAGGGGAGCCCCTGGGCAGCCCGGCAGCTGGCATGGACTCTGATAACGAGTAGAAGGACTGGAGAGTCAGACGAGAGACCTGCCCCTGTCGGGAGGAAAGCCGACAGGACCCGGTTCTGTCCGGAGGTCCAAGCTCTGCTTCCCCGAGGGGGCCACACTCAAGATCTCAAGAGCTGGGTTTGGGGAACAGGGTTCCCTCTCTTGTTTGGATGGGAAGCTGGGGTGGGCAAGGGAGGCACTGGTCCCCTCGTGTTGCCACATAGGCACTGGGGCAGGGCATCCTGAGGTGCCCCAGACCCCGGCAAAGCCTGAGGTGGGCAGAGAGGCAGGCACGTTCTCCCTCCCCCTGGCCGCTTGGGCCTGAGGACGATTGGTGGGAATGCTGGTCCTTCTGGAGAGCTCTGCAGGTCAGTAGGACAGGAAGGCAGTGAGCCCTCGGCAAGGAGGAACTCTCCTGGTCCACCAGGCAGACTGGCCATGTGAGTTTTGTGGGCACTGAAATGCCCGGGAGTGCTGCAGTGGTGTGGATCCTGCAGTGGGGTGGATCCTGCAGTGGGGTGGATCCTGCAGTGAGGGGGTCCTGCAGTGGTGTGGATCCTGCAGTGGGGTGGATCCTGCAGTGAGGGGGTCCTGCAGTGGGGTGGATCCTGCAGTGAGGGGGTCCTGCAGTGGGGTGGATCCTGCAGTGAGGGGGTCCTGCAGTGAGGGGATCCTGCAGTGGGGTGGATCCTGCAGTGAGGGGGTCCTGCAGTGGGGTGGATCCTGCAGTGAGGGGATCCTGCAGTGGGGTGGATCCTGCAGTGAGGGGGTCCTGCAGTGAGGGGATCCTGCAGTGGGGTGGATCCTGCAGTGAGGGGGTCCTGCAGTGGGGTGGATCCTGCAGTGAGGGGGTCCTGCAGTGGGGTGGATCCTGCAGTGAGGGGGTCCTGCAGTGGGGTGGATCCTGCAGGGAGGGGGTCCTGCAGTGGGGTGGATCCTGCAGTGAGGGGGTCCTGCAGTGCAGTGGGGTGGATCCTGCAGTGAGGGGATCCTGCAGGGGGTGGATCCTGCAGTGAGGGGGTCCTGCAGTGAGGGGATCCTGCAGTGGGGTGGATCCTGCAGTGAGGGGGTCCTGCAGTGGTGTGGATCCTGCAGTGGGGTGGATCCTGTAGTGAGGGGGTCCTGCAGTGGGGTGGATCCTGCAGTGGGGTGGGCAGACAGAGGCCTGCTGGCTGGGTCAGGAGGAGGAGGACCAGAGTGACCTGTGGCCCCATGAAGGCACCTGATGGTTCCACTCAGTGCCTGCATGGCCCCAGAGGTCCTGCCCCGCAGGACGACGCTCCCTGAGAATGCGGTCTTCTAACCGGCTGGGATTTATCTCAGCGAGCTTCTCCAAGCGAGGTTGTTCTCCAGGCACATTGTTTAATATTAAGCAGCTGTGATTTACGACACACTCCCTGTCGGGTCCCAGCGTGAGCTGTTCTCTGACCTTCCAGGCTGTCCCCACTGCCCACCAGCCCTGAGGATGGCTGCCCTGCTGCCCTGGCTGTGACCCCTGAGGCTGAGGTCAGTGCTAGGGAGAGGCTGACCTTCAGTCAGATCGAAGGGCCTGTCTAACCTTGAGCTCTATGCCAGGGACCCAGTTGGCCTTGTCCTGAGGGACAGTGGTCAGAGACTGGACCTGGTCCTAGTGGTGGCTGTGGCAGGGGACAGGGCAGGACCTCCCCAGCCCCTGCCTGCTGTGGCAGCCCCAGGGGGAAGCGTGGGAATGGGACCAGATTCATCCCTGGCCTCTGACCGCTCACTCCTTCTTTCCCCCTTGACAATGCAAAGCCTGGTCTGCCCCCTGCTGTTTGTTTTGGGGCAAGTTGTGGAAACCGACTGAGTCCCTCCAACATCAGGCGAGGCCTCAGCAGGGCATAGGGTGAGGGGCACGTGGTGCTCTGGACAGCACTGCCCACTACCTCCCTGCCCGCCTGCTGGCCTCAATAGCTCTGCAACATCCGGAGCCCAGCTGCTGGCGATGGCGCACCCTGAGCCCCAGGGACCGGAGCCTGGCGGGCCCCACCAGGTTCTGCTGTGCGAGGCGGGTGGGACGGGTGCAGGGGCGTCACTCACTCCTTGAGACTGGCGGGGACGGAGGTTGCCTGGGCTCTGCTGGGTCCTCCTGCTGCCCAGGGGCAGCCTGGCTCCCAGGGAGAGCATTCCAGGAGAGCGGGCGGCCGGCCCCATCACTTCCGCCTGGGCCTTGGGCTCCGCTGGCTTCCGGGGAACTCGCTGCTCACCTGCTGCGGGTCCCGCTCAGTGTCTCCCAGAGCCACAGCACCAGGTCCCGCCAGGCTCCTGCTCCTCCTCCCGCCTGCCCGTGCACGTGCCACGCCAGGCTGCCGCGCGGTGGGCGGCCGGCCTCCTCCCCAGGCCCCGCCTGCAGGAGAGGCACCCGGGGCCAGGGCTCTGCTGGCACCGCGCCACGCTCTGCGTGCCCAGAGCTGCCCGGCCCTGTGCCTGCTGGCTTGTTTGTGCCTGTGGGCTGGTGGCCTAGGGGGGCCCCAGGATGGGCAGCTTGGGCAGCAGAGGGCTCCAATCCTCTGGTGCCACCAGTCAGTGGGGGACGGTGGCCACCGACTTGGGCCTCCCTGCCGGCCCCCTCCACTTTGTTCAGGTGCCTTCTGGATCTGCCCTGGACCCTGCCCTGGACCCCCACCCTGGACCCTGCCCTGGACTCCAACCTGGACCCAGACCTGGACCACCCTGGACCCTGCCCTGGACCCCACCCTGGACCCCTCCCTGGACCCCGCCCTGGACCCTGCCCTGGACCCCACCCTGGACCCCTCCCTGGACCCTACCCTGGACCCTGCCCTGGACTCCACCCTGGACCCCTCCCTGGACTCCACCTTGGACCCCTCCCTGGACCCCGCCTGGACCCTGCCCTGGACCCCACCCTGGACCCCTCCCTGGACCCTACCCTGGACCCTGCCCTGGACTCCACCCTGGACCCCTCCCTGGACCCCACCTTGGACCCCTCCCTGGACCCCGCCCTGGACCCTGCCCTGGACCCCACCCAGGACCCCGCCTTGGACCCCACCCTGGACCCCCCCCTGGACCCCGCCCTGGACCCCACCCTGGACCCTGCTCTGGACCCCACCCTGGACCCTGCCCTGGACCCCACCCTGGACCCCACCCAGGACCCCGCCTTGGACCCCGCCCTGGACCCCACCCTGGACCCCACCCTGGACCCCGCCCTGGACCCCACCCTGGACCCCGCCCTGGACCCCTCCCTGGACCCCACCCTGGACCCCGCCCTGGACCCCACCCTGGACCCCGCCCTGGACCCCACCCTGGACCCCACCCAGGACCCTGCCTTGGACCCCACCCTGGACCCCACCCTGGACCCTGCCCTGGACCCCACCCTGGACCCCGCCCTGGACCCCACCCTGGACCCCGCCCTGGACCCCACCCTGGACCCCACCTTGGACCCCACCTTGGACCCCTCCCTTGACGCCTCCCTGGACCCCGCCCTGGACCCCGCCCTGGACCCTGCCTTGCCCAGCACAGCACCGTGGCCCCACTGTGTCCCCAGGAACCTGCGTCACAGCTGCATGCGTTTCCTGATTTTATCTTGCGTCCTCTGCCCGCACGCTTCCCTGGGGCCGGCCAGGGTGCACAGTACAGTCCGTGAACCAGGAAGGGAGCCGTCCTGGAAGAGGGGTCCCTGCAAAGCGCTGGGGCAGGAGCTCAGTGCCTGGGCCTCCTCCCTGCACAGCGCTCCCTCGCACTCACCGCTGGACCCGTGTTAAGAGGCCTCTCGGATCATCTCAGCCCAATTAGAGTAATTCTGCGTCTCGCCGATTTACATTCCTGTGACTGCAGAAAGGCCGGCAGCTCGTCCCCTAATGAGGGGAGTCCTTGAGCCAATTAGGGGGAAATGGATCTGTCGTGTCGTTAGGTTTAATGAAGGTCAAGACAGAATTCGGTGGTGAGCCCGGCGGGGAGGCCGTCCACAAGCAGAGTTGGAGCTCCCTGCTTCTCCGCTGCGAAGCGTGGGGGCTGCTCGGGGTGACGGACGGCCCTGCTGCCACCCCGAGGGCCACTGCTGGCTTCCAGATGCCCTGGGAGGGGCGCATTAGCCTTGGGGGTTCCCACTCTCCTGACAGGAGGCGAGGGCCTGGTGGTGAGGCCAGCCTCCCGAGGCACAGCGGGGTCCTGCCCTGGAGGTCCTGAGGCCCCCCGGGTTCCTGGGCACAGCAGGGGTTTCTCTCTGCCTGTGGTTGGGCTGAAGGCCACTTGCAGGAGGGGCACATTCTGGTCACAGGGTTGGTGCCTGATGGCACCGCGGGGCTGACGAGGGAAGGCACAGCCCCTGCCAGCGGTGTGGTGGGGGGTCCCCGCTGAGGCCGCCCGCCAGCCGGCTGGGCTCGGGCTGTGGGGTTGGGGTCCCCGCTGAGGCCGCCCGCCAGCCGGCTGGGCTCGGGCTGTGGGGCTGGGGTCCCCGCTGAGGCCGCCCGCCAGCCGGCTGGGCTCGGGCTGTGGAGTGGGGGTCCTGCACCTTCAAAGACCCCAAGACTCGCACCCGAGGCCGCCTCCGCTGGTCAGCCTGCAGGCCGCCCTCCCTGCCTGCCTCAGTTTCCCCATCTGTCTCCCAGGGGACTGAACTCCTGGAGCTGTTCAAGGGCCCAGTGGGGTGGGCGCTCACGGCGCCGGACACGCAGCAGGCACGTGTCCTCTGTGGGCAGGTTCCCGAGCACCAGCCCTTTCACCTCACAACGCTGGGTGGCCCGCAGTCCCCTGGGCGTGGAGACCTGCCTGGGTGGCCCTCTGTGCCCAGGCGCAGGCCGCAGACTCATCGGGCCCCAGCGGGTTCCCGGGAGCAAGGCGTGCACCCTGGGCTCCGTCCAGCCCTGTCCCTGCCCTTCCCACCTGTCCTGACCCGCCGGCTCTGGTCAGCCGCCTCTTTAACCTCATGCCCCTCTGGATGAGCGGGCTCTGCCCTCTCTGCCCTGGACCTTCCTGGCCGCCTCTCAGGCCTTTTCTTTTCTCTTTCTGTCTCCTGGGGTCCGTGTCCACCGCAGTGCTGGCCCTGCTGGGATGGGCTTCTGTGTGCTCCTCTCTCCTGGGAGTGTGCCCGCGTCCACCACCACTCGATCCTGTGGACGCTCCCCGTGGATCCAGGGCTCTCACCCTAGGTGCCCGTTCCCATCTCAAGCTGGGGGGCCGAGTCTGGGGGCACTGCCGGCTGCACCCCTGCGTGACCCAGCGGGTCTCCGCCTCCGTTTGTGCTCAGGGTGATGTCTAAGTCCAGTCTGAAGGCAGGACAGCGCTGTCCAGTCTTCGGGACGCAGCCAACGGCGAATGCCGCCCCTCGGCCCGTGTCCTCCCAGGGATCCCAGGGCCCAGGCTGGAGAGGGCCCCATGCCTTCCTCTGCCTGCAGAGTGACGGCTGCTCTCAGCAGAAGCACCACGAGCAGAGCAAAACAGGCGCCCAGCACCCGGGGCCCAGGGCAGGTGGCACGGATGAGCCCCAGGGGCTGACTGGCTGGCACAGAGAACGCGGAGCCAAGGACGGTTGAAGGTCAAGCCCCAGAGTGCGCCTGTGCGGCAGGAGGAACGTGGGCTAAGCGGATTCCAGGGCGGGGCAGAGGGGGCCGCAGGCGTCCTCGGGATAGAGAGGCAGGAACTGGACTATCCGACTGCGGCGATGGCCTGGGTGACAAGGCCTCAGCAGGCACAGCTGGCGGCTCTTTCTAAGCGACTCGCAGGGTTATTCTGGCTCCTGGGGTGGGAAGGTGGGTGCACGGTGGGATCCCTGGCACGGAGCCCCCAATAGAGCGGGGGAGGCCACAGAGAGGGAAGCAGTAACGTTGGGGTGAAAAGAATCAAAGAAACGTGTAGAGGAGTCTGGGGTGGGGACCTGAGGGAGCAGCCTCGGCCAGGCCTGGACACACTGGACCACCTGCACCTTCCCCTGGGCTCCTCCCCTGGGCTCCCTCCCCTGTGCTCCTTCCCCTGTGCTCCTTCCCCTGGGCTCCTTCCCCTGGGCTCCTTCCCCTGTGCTCCTTCCCCTGTGCTCCCTCCCCTGTGCTCCTTCCCCTGGGCTCCTCCCCTGGGCTCCCTCCCCTGTGCTCCCTCCCCTGTGCTCCTTCCCCTGTGCTCCTTCCCCTGTGCTCCCTCCCCTGTGCTCCTTCCCCTGTGCTCCCTCCCCTGTGCTCCTTCCCCTGTGCTCCTTCCCCTGGGCTCCTTCCCCTGGGCTCCTTCCCCTGTGCTCCTTCCCCTGTGCTCCCTCCCCTGTGCTCCTTCCCTGTGCTCCCTCCCCTGTGCTCCCTCCCCTGGGCTCCTTCCCCTGTGCTCCTTCCCCTGGGCTCCTTCCCCTGTGCTCCTCCCCTGTGCTCCTTCCCCTGTGCTCCCTCCCCTGTGCTCCTTCCCCTGTGCTCCCTCCCCTGTGCTCCTTCCCCTGGGCTCCCTCCCCTGTGCTCCCTCCCCTGTGCTCCCTCCCCTGTGCTCCTTCCCCTGTGCTCCTTCCCCTGTGCTCCTTCCCCTGGGCTCCTTCCCCTGTGCTCCTTCCCCTGTGCTCCCTCCCCTGTGCTCCTTCCCCTGTGCTCCCTCCCCTGTGCTCCCTCCCCTGGGCTCCTTCCCCTGTGCTCCTTCCCCTGTGCTCCTTCCCCTGTGCTCCTCCCCTGTGCTCCTTCCCCTGTGCTCCCTCCCCTGTGCTCCTTCCCCTGTGCTCCTTCCCCTGGGCTCCTCCCCTGGGCTCCTTCCCCTGGGCTCCTTCCCCTGTGCTCCTTCCCCTGTGCTCCTTCCCCTGTGCTCCTCCCCCTGGGCTCCTTCCCCTGTGCTCCTTCCCCTGTGCTCCTTCCCCTGTGCTCCCTCCCCTGGGCTCCCTCCCCTGTGCTCCTTCCCCTGTGCTCCCTCCCCTGTGCTCCCTCCCCTGTGCTCCTTCCCCTGTGCTCCTTCCCCTGTGCTCCTTCCCCTGTGCTCCTTCCCCTGGGCTCCCTCCCCTGTGCTCCCTCCCCTGTGCTCCTTCCCCTGTGCTCCCTCCCCTGGGCTCCCTCCCCTGTGCTCCCTCCCCTGTGCTCCTTCCCCTGTGCTCCTTCCCCTGTGCTCCTTCCCCTGTGCTCCCTCCCCTGTGCTCCTTCCCCTGTGCTCCTTCCCCTGGGCTCCTTCCCCTGTGCTCCTTCCCCTGTGCTCCTTCCCCTGTGCTCCTTCCCCTGTGCTCCCTCCCCTGTGCTCCTTCCCCTGTGCTCCTTCCCCTGTGCTCCTTCCCCTGTGCTCCCTCCCCTGGGCTCCTTCCCCTGTGCTCCTTCCCCTGGGCTCCTTCCCCTGGGCTCCTTCCCCTGTGCTCCCTCCCCTGTGCTCCCTCCCCTGGGCTCCTTCCCCTGGGCTCCCTCCCCTGTGCTCCTTCCCCTGGGCTCCTTCCCCTGGGCTCCCTCCCCTGTGCTCCTTCCCCTGTGCTCCTTCCCCTGTGCTCCTTCCCCTGTGCTCCCTCCCCTGTGCTCCCTCCCCTGGGCTCCTTCCCCTGTGCTCCCTCCCCTGTGCTCCTTCCCCTGGGCTCCTTCCCCTGTGCTCCCTCCCCTGGGCTCCTTCCCCTGTGCTCCTTCCCTGTGCTCCTTCCCCTGGGCTCCCTCCCCTGGGCTCCTTCCCCTGTGCTCCTTCCCCTGTGCTCCTTCCCCTGGGCTCCCTCCCCTGGGCTCCTTCCCCTGTGCTCCTTCCCCTGTGCTCCTTCCCCTGTGCTCCCTCCCCTGGGCTCCTCCCCCTGAGCTCCTTCCCCTGTGCTCCTTCCCCTGGGCTCCCTCCCCTGGGCTCCCTCCCCTGGGCTCCCTCCCCTGGAGGCTGTTGCCAGCTGGGCCTCCCGCAGGTGTGGCAGTGTGGCGGCAGCATGGAGGTGCTCCCCTGCTCGCGCGTGGCGCACATCGAGCGCACCCGCAAGCCCTACAACAACGACATCGACTACTACGCCAAGCGCAACGCGCTGCGGGCAGCGGAGGTCTGGATGGACGACTTCAAGTCCCACGTCTACATGGCCTGGAACATCCCCATGACCGTGAGCCCGGTGGGCTGGCGGGCGGGCACTCACGGGCCGGGGGAGGAAGCAACAGACCGGGTCCCAGGGCCGAGGCCGGCCAGCATCAGGCCCTGCGGCCACCTCCAGGGTGCCCGTGGAAGGGCCTCGTTCCTGTGGACCAGCCTTCTAGTTAGAGTGTTCCCAGCCCAGGGGCCAGGGGACAGGAGGTGGCGCTCTGCCCGTCTCTGCTCAGCGCTGCAAGGTGGCCCACTCTGAAACGCTGAGCAGACTCCTGTCCACACCTAGCGGCCCTGCCCGCCTGCCCGCCCCCTGGCCCAGCCTCTGCCTGCCCAGGAAGCACCCGCCTCCCACAGTCCCCCAAGGAACCAGCCCAGCACTGTTCTCCCATGGGGCCCCCGGCCAGCAGCCCAGTGTCGCTGGGAGATGGTGGCAGTGAGGAGCCATGGGCTGCTGAGGCCACCCAAACACGCCCTCCTGCCCAGCATCACTCCCATGGCCATTTCCAGCCCCAGAGATCAGGAAACCATCAGAACAGCCCCCACATAGAAGAGACAAGGAGGGCCGGTCACCCGTGAGGCCTGTGGTCTGTGCCAGGCACTGGTGCAGAAAATGTGCAGTGGACAAGGTCCACCAGGTTGGGCGGGGACACAGAGCCACAGCCGAGCTTGCGGGTCACCGTGGCCTTCCACAGGAGGCGGCTCGTGCTCCCAAGAGGAGTGTGTTGTGCCCATCAGCTAGCCAGTGAGGGCCGAGGCCGGGAGGGCAGGACTGTCCCAACCATACACGAGGGACAGACTCGAGCCCCAGCACCCAGCCTGAGTCCACCCTTGCCCTGACCTGCTGGTCCAGCAGGGGCCCTGGGGGCCGAGCTCCCAAGTCCACCCACCTACCTGAGGCCACTGCCTGCACAGAGCATGGTCTCGCAGCTCCTCAGGTCCCTGACTCGCCAGGACGCCCCAGCTGGGCAGAGTGGCCAGCCCTAGCTCTGCAGCACAGGGCAGCTTGGAACTGGCCAAAGGCAGCTGTGTCCACCAGGGCTCAGCCACCTGGACATGGTGACCTCCCCTGTGGCTGCCCCATGTCCAGCTCTCCAGAGGTCAGGCTCACGCTGCATGGCCAAGGCCCTGCCCTCCAACTCAGGACAGCTCAGCCCTCTGAGAAGCCCAAAGTTGGGCCACCAGGACAGGGACCGGACAGAAGCAGGAGCTGGCAGAGCTGGGCCTCGGGTGCAGGGTGCAGACAGCCAGGCTGGCACACAGAGCTGGACCTTCCGTGGGTTCCGGGAGGGCAGGAGGCCAGGCCCAGACAAGGCTGCAGCAGGACTGCCCACAGGAAGGGGCCCACCCTCTCCTGCCTCGCAGAACCCAGGGGTGGACTTCGGGGACGTGTCTGAGAGGCTGGCCCTGCGCCGGAGGCTGAAATGCCGCAGCTTCAAGTGGTACCTGGAGAACGTGTACCCCGAGATGAGGACCTACAACAACACCCTCACGTACGGAGAGGTACCGCCGCACCCACACCCACACCCATGCCCCCGGCTGCACCCCGTGCCCTGTGGCATCCAGACACCAAGGGGCACGGGACCATCATGCAAGCTTGGGCCACAGGAAACACAACACATGCTTTCATGAAGGAACACACACACATGTAGAGCAACGTGTACATACATGTGCACACAGACGTGCAGCACACGCACACATGTGCACGGACACGTGTGTGCACAGGGTGTACATTCACACGTACACGCGCCTGTGTGTTCTGATGCCCGTGTGGGCAGGACAGTGTGTGCATGTCGTATGCATGCGTGCATGTGCCTGTGTACATGTTTGTGTGTGTGAGTACATTCACACATGCATGTACTCGTGCATGTGTGCACAAGCGTGTTGTGCAGCATGCCTATGTTCCCTTACACACGTGGACACATGCTGCATTCATGCATGTGCATAAACCCTTGAAGATGCACACTGAGCATGCACACATGCATGTACGGTGCACACATGGACGTGTGTGTTTGCTGCTTCACGTGCACACACACAGCTTCCCAGGCACGATGCGCTTCCAGCTGCGTGTGAACCTGCGTCCAGTGCGTCCCGTGCACAGAAGAGCGCCGCTCCTGGTCCGTGCCGGCACTGAGCGTGTGCACAGGAGTGCACGCACGCCCACACTGCATGGCCTGTCCATGCCACGCGCCTGCCACATGTGTGCCGTGGCACACGCACGCCCACACGCTGAGTGTGGGCCCATGGGCTGCATGAAGACCCCCTTGTCCTGCTGGTTGCAGGGAGGTGCACTGCGCCCCCGCCCCCCGTCTGTGCTGGTGGCCGGGTGGCCTCCCACTGGGCACCGGGCAGGCAGAGCTTCCCGCAGGGGCTGGGCTCCCCCTCACCCAGCTCCTCCCTGGGGAGGGAACTGCACACTCTGGCCCTGGGCTAGCACCCTGGATGGGAGGAGAGCCGCCAGGTAGGCAGTCCTGCTGCCCATCCCTCCTTGAACTCCTGGCCCGCCCCACATCAGACCTGGTCCCTCGGGCGCAGAGCCTCCCTGGGGGCACTGGGTGTGGAAGGAGGTGGCGGGAGGCCGCGTGTCCCCTGGCCTCTCCTGTGCTCTGTCCTGCCCACTGCTGCCCCTGCCCGTCCAATTCAAACCCGCTGCACTGGCGGACCCGAGGGCTGGGTGTCTGAGGGCACTCAGGTGCCAGGCCACGGTGGCTCTGCTGGGCGGGGTGCAGGCCGTCCTGGCTGGGGGTGTTCTGCAGACTGGCTGCCAGCTGCCCACGTGTCCTTCCTCCAGCCGGCCAGTCAGAGCCAGGTTGCCCGGACCCCCGGCTCCAAGCCGCACCAAGGAGCGCCTGCCGCCTCAGGAAGAGCGGTGGCCACACAGCACAGGGACATTCTGGGAAGCCAGGGGCACAGCCCACTGCTGACCAAGACCCACACTTTCATGGCGGGCCTGACAGCCTGAGGACTGTGTGGCAGGACCGTCCATGCTGCCCCAGGGAGCCGGCCAGCCAGGGCCGCCTGGGCCCTCCCCTCCCCTCCCCCGCCCCGCCCAGGCAGACCCCGCACCCTGCTGGTCCTGCATCCGGGAGGACGGCGTCAGGCTTGGGCCTGTCCTGGGACAGCAGCTGCAGAGCGGCCCCCGTGGGGACAGGTGGGAGCTTCCTGCAGCCTGGCCTGCGGCCTTGGGACCCTCCTCAGGTGACCCTGCGTTCCTCCTGTGGCCTTTGGTTGCAGGTGAGAAACAGCAAGGCCAGCGGCTACTGCCTGGACCAGGGGGCGGAAGACGATGACCGGGCCATCCTCTACCCCTGCCACGGCATGTCCTCCCAGGTAGGCTGCACGCAGGTGGCAGGCGGGCGCTGCTCCCGGCTGTGGGGGCCCAGAGCGCCGCGTCCCCCAGGGCCGCAGACGGGCACCCAGAGCCAGGCCTGGGCAGCCCTGTGCCCCTGTCCCCGTCAACACCGGGACGGCGATGGTGCTTCCTCAGCCTGGGGCCACTCACCACCGGCGAGACCCCAGCCAGGGCCTGGTGACCCCCACCCAATAGAGAGCCCAGGGGTCCGGGTCACAGGGTCCCCTCTGCGTGTGACCACGCGCCTGGGTCTCTGGTGCCGGAGTCGGGTGTCGCTGGCCCCCTCGTGTGACCCTCAGCCCCCCCATGCTCACAGACCCCCCGGGCGAGGCCAGTGGCCCCAGCGTTGGGCTTGCGCTGGCCACCAGGGCGCGGTGGGCGAGGCGGCTCCCCTGGGGGCTCCCCGCTTGCCCTCTGGAGCCTTGACCGACGTCCAGCAGCCTTCAGCCTGTGGCTTCAAGGGCAAAACAGACCTCCAGGGAGGCCAGAGGAGGCTGCCGAACAGGTCCAGTTCCCCGCCTCAGAACACGTGGCGACCCTCTGGCCAGCAGGCGCCAGCCCAGGACTGCAGGAGGTGGCCCTAGGCCTGGCCCGGCCCCAGCCGCAGACCCCCGGCTGAGCGCGGCCCTGTCCTCTGCCTTCCTGCTGCAGGCGGCGCCGGTGGCCTGGGGTGTTCAGGGGCAGGGCGTCCAGTGCCCGGAGAGGCGTGGGCTGAGCCCTCTGCCAGGAGGGGACAGAGGGGACGCCGGCAGAGGTCGGCTCCACTCCTGGAGGTGCGGGCAGACGGAGGCCTGGAGGGCAGCGGAGGTGACCGTGTGGTGCAGCCCCTCTGGAGAGCTGGACAGGGCTGCCCACGTCCTCCTCTGCAAATTGACCCGTCCGTTGAGTCACTCACGACCCAAGTTCCCTGTGGGGCTGCAGGACGCCAGGGAGGAGCTCAGCTGGGCCCAGAGCCCCTCAGCTGCTCCGGGACGCAGGACCCTCCCGCCGTCTCAGTCCTGGGCCCCGGGCCCCGGCCGCCTCCCCTGCCAGCCCTGCACGGCCAGCTTCCTGTCCCCGTGGCCCTCACCAGACTGGCAGCTGTGCCGGCTGGGTCTCCCCACAGCGAGGGGCCCGAGGAAACAGGCAGGACCAACGGCCGCGGGTGGCCTGCCTCAGAAGTCCAAAGACTCCGCCGGCTCCCGAGGTCCAGGAGGAGAGGACAAAGGAGAGGCCAAGGTCACATGCCACCCGGACACGCCAGGCAGGAGCAGCGGGGCAAGGTGGCCCGGGCAGTGTGCTGTGCCAGTGTGAGAAGCAGTGGGACCAGGCGGCCCACTTCACCCACGCCCGCGTGCCCGTAGCCGTGGCCCTTCACAGGCGTCTCATCTAATCACTTGTGGGCCGTGTGCACTGCTGTCATAACCGCTGCTTACTGAAGAGGACCCTGAGGCTCAGAGAGGTCAAGTGGCCTGCCTCAGGTCACACAGTATTCCTGCCTGTGTACCTTGACTTCCGTGCTGAACGTGCAGCCGTTCCTCTGCCTTCACGCAGGACGCCGGCACGGGGGTCTTGCTATGCAAAGACAAGGCGAGCTGGGACCCCGTGTGCACAGGCAAGGAGCCACCTTCACCGGGACGTGACTGTCCCGAGCAGTGAGCCCGCTGGAGCTGCGTGAGGCCTCTGTCTCCCAAGTCCACACCCGGGCCCAGGCGTCCAGCCCCAGGGGTCAGGGCTCTGAGCAGAGTCCCAGAAGGAGGCCCACGGTGGGTCCTGCGGCAGGACTGTGGGGAAGGCTCGGGTGTGTCCCGGAGGCCAGGCAGCTGGGCCCAGCCGGGGCTCCTCCCGCACCCCTCCTCCTGCCGGGCCCACTGGAGAAGCGGCTCTCCCGCCCTGTCCTCCTCCCCGCCGTGTGGGGTCTGGCACTGGACCTACGTCCTCCCAGCCACCAGCCCAGGCCTTCTGGGGTGTCCTGAGGTCACCGTCCAGGGGTGCTGGGTTCATTGTCTCCATTCAGCCAAGAATCCAAGAGCAGGACACAGAGACAGCAAGCAAGCAGCGGGTGTGTGGCACAGCAGCGGAGATCCAGGCAGACTTCTCTGAGGAGAAGGGCGGAGCCGGGAGTCGGAGGGGAGCCTTGGCCTGCTCTCCCTGGTCTCTGGAACCCCCTCCTCTCCTGGTCTCCCTGCCGTCCACGCGCTCCTCACTGTTATCGATCGGTGCCCCCGGGGTCCACGCGTCTGTTTTGGTTTTCCTATCGGGTCCCCCATTACGGAAGGGTCTGTCTGCCGGAGTCCGGCTCCTGTCCAGAGTGCTTTCTCTCTAGGAGACCCTCTGCAGGCTCCTGTTCTGGCCCCGCCCCGGCCCCTGCCTGGCCATCCTGCCTGGCTGCCCAGGCCCTTCTGCACCTCCCTCAGGGAACCCCAAGGCCTCCGTGAGCCCCAGGACAGCCTGGCAGGGCTGCCCACCCGGCTTGGCTCTGGGAGGTTGGGGGCCGTGTCCCCGGGGAGGGGGCCTGGCTGGACCCCTCGCGGGGGCGGCTCCAGCACCCTGGCCACAAGCACGGCCCCGGGAGCCCCTCGCCTCTGCCGGCCTGAGCCAGCCACGGATGGCCTGGGCTCCCAGGCCTGGCCATGCCCAGCCCCTCCCTGTGTCCAGCTGTGCTGGGTCCCAAAACCTGACGCCCGGGGGCCTCCTCGCCTGCAGAGGGGGCCCTGCAGTCACCTCACGGCCACCACCGTGTCCCCGGGTGGGGCCCCAGACCAGACGCCAAGGGCCCGCTGTCCGCGGGCCCAGGGGCCTGGACGCCGGCCCACAGCTCTGCCTGTCCCCCAGCTGGTGCGGTACAGTGCTGACGGCCTCCTGCAGCTGGGCCCCCTGGGCTCCACGGCCTTCCTGCCCGACTCCAAGTGCCTGGTGGACGACGGCCAGGGACGCACGCCCACCCTGAAGAGGTGCGAGGACGTGGCCAGACCCGCCCAGCGGCTGTGGGACTTCACCCAGGTCAGTGGCTGCGCAGACCCAGGCCCACGTGCCACCCAGGCTCCTGCGGTGGGGACCAGGCAGCCTGGCAAGGGCCCTGGATCAGCTGCTGTCACAGAGCCCCAGGCACAGAGAGGATGGGTGACCAGCCCAGGGTCACACAGCAAGAGAGGAGCCAGAGAGCAGCCGTGCCTACTGCCCAGGTTCCCAGGCCCCAGGGGACAGAAAGGAGGACCAGGCAGAGGGAGCCGGAGTGACTCGTCTTGGCTGCTGGTCACAGCTGCGGAATGAGCACCCACCCCCGTCCCCGCGGGCCATGCCTCCAAGTCTGACCCACCCGAGCCCCCAAAAAGGAGCTGCCCCCTTCCCTCAACTCCCGCCCCGCGGTCTCTGGGCCCCGGCCTGCTCAGCCCCCGCCACACACCCCGCCTGTGGGCCTGCCTCCCAGCCCAGCTCCGGGGCAGCAGGAAGCGTCCTCTGAGTCCCTGCTGATCCCCCGCCTCCTGCAGGGACACGCAGGGCCCACTGGGCACAGACCCCATGACGGTCTGGGCAGCTCTGCTGTCCCCACAGGGGCCTGGGGTCTGCGGCTGGGGAGGAGCCGTCACTGCTGCCTGCTGAGACCAGCAGGGTCAAAGGTCCCAGAGGCCTGGGTTGGGGGGCAGGGGCCAGTGAGGGGCCCTACTGCAGCTGCCTTTGGGTGGCTGGGTGGGGCCAGGGCCTTGGGCTTGGGCCCTGGACCTTTCCTGGTGCCCCTCTGACCCCAGAAAACAGCAGGGCAGGCTGGCAGAGTGGCTGCCTGGGATGCAGGTGGCAGATGGGGCCAGGGTCCCCGGGGCTTCCTGGCGGCCATGCAGGGACCAGCGTGGGCCGAGGGCCACCCCTCCTGCTGGGAGCCCAGTCTGACCCGGCTTCCCCTCCCCCAGAGCGGCCCCATCGTGAGCCGGGACACGGGCCGGTGCCTGGAAGTGGAAATGTCCAGAGACGCCAGCTTCGGGCTCCGGCTGGTGGTGCAGAGGTGCTCAGGGCAGAAGTGGATGATCAGAAACTGGATCAAGCACGGCCGGCACTGACCCCACCTCCGCAGCCACCGCCCGGACGCGGACGCTCTCGGACCTCGGGGAGCCCCGGCGAGCCCCGGCGGGAGCGGACTGCCTCCGTGCCCCCCGCAGCCCGGGCAGGCTGGGCCGCGCACCGGACGGGGAGGCTGGCGCCTGCAGCCACAGCCGCCGTGTCAGGAACAGGCCTCCCAGGACTGGCAGCTCTGCCCGAGGGAGGGCATCCGAGGACGGGGACGCCCACGCGAATCACGTGCCTTTCTACAGCCATCCTCGGGCTGCCGGGACAGCCGGCTCTGCATGTGCCCAAGCCCTGTGCACCCACGGGAGGACAGCCTGCGCCCAGCACGGCGCCGCCCTCCGCACACGCTGTCCTGCGCAGCCTGAGGCCCCGCCGGGCTGCCCTCGCCTGCCCACTCCATCCAGCCTCCATCATCCAAGGCAAAAGCCAGCGGGCAGCTCCTGCAGATCCAGGAAGAAGCCAGGCAGGGAACCCACAGCTGCCCTGTCCCAGACGCGGTGGCGGCCAGGCCGAGGAGTCCGCTCCCGTGCTCAGCAGAGACCTGAGAAGAACCAGCAGCAGCAGCCACGCTGCCACCTGTCTCGGGAGCTGGAGAGGCCACTGCAGGCAGGGGCCCCGTGTCTGCTGTCCCTCGCCAGCGTGGCAGGGTCAGCAAAGGAAGTCCTGGCCCCGCGCCTGTTTTTATAAATAAAGTTTTATCGGCACACAGCCACACCCAGCTCGCGTCTTGTCTGTGGCCCCACTGTGGGGCTGCGGGCGCAGAGCGGAGGCCTGCCCGAGCCAGGACGCGCCATCTCCTGTCCTGGAGGGCCACGTCCGCCTCCTGGACGGCTGAGGGGTGGGGGCAGACGGGGAGGCGGCCAGACTCCACCTCAGCCACAGAGCCGCCAGCGGCTGGGAAATGCAGTTGCGTTGGGCAGGTGTGTGTTCAGCGGCCATCCAGGGCCTCTGCATTACAGGAGGGAGAGTGGACGGTCAGCTCTGGCCTCTCTGCCACTAGCCAGATGTGAAGCAGAAATCCCCTGCACAGGTTTCAGGGCGCGTCCCCACGGCCCCGACCCCACCATGCCGCACCCCTCCACGCGGGTCGCTGACGCTCGGGACTGTTGCCCACACACCACTGGAGCACCAACCAGGGAGGGCGCGTGCCGGGGCTGGACCCCAGACGGCCATGCTCGCCCCGGCCTGCGGCCACCCAGGTGCCCTCCCTCCCCAGGCAGAGCCTCCAGACCCCTTGCTGGCCTCTCGGGGAGAGACCTGTCTGCCGGTGGCTTCCCGTGTCCCCTGCGGTGGGGCAGCCTGGAGAGTGGCTGGTGTTCCTCTCTGGACCTCAGATGGAGAGGGTGGAAGACGGGCCTTCACACGGCCCACCCTCCTGGCCACAGCCAGGGACGCGGCCCAGGGGCGGCTAGCAGAGAGCAGCAGCAGAGCCTCCCGTCTCTCCCTCACCCTGCGGGACGGCAGGTCCCCAGGAGAAATCCCCCAAAGACCAGCAGGCGGCAGCGACTAAAGCCCCAGCAGAAACACCAGAGCCAAGAGGAGCAGGTGCCCGAGCGCAGGCCTCCTGAGGCCCCGGCCAGGGCTCAGAGGAGCCCTCCTGGTCCAGCCTTCCCTCTGCTGGGGAGGCGCTGGGGAGGCGCAGGGGAGCGCCAGCCGCTCAGAAGGCCCCCGAGCACGGCTGGCTGAGGGCCGGCTCGAGGTCCCCAGGGCCCAGAAGTTTCCCAATGAGCTGGTGCAAGGCACCTGCCTGCAGTGCACATGGAGGCCTCCCAGCGTCCACCACAGGACTCGTCACCATGCCGGCAAGGCAATGGGGCACCAGGCTGCAGACTCGGGAGCTCAGGAACCATTGGCAAACCTCGCGTCCTGGGGCGGTCCTCCCCTGATCCTCCCTGCAATCCTCCCCCAGTCCTCCCTTAGTCCTCTTCCATCCTCCCCACAGTCTTCCCCCTGTCCTCCCCCAGTCCTCCCTGTAATCCTCCCCCAGGCCTTCCCTTGGTGCTCCCCTAGTCCTCCCTGTGATCCTCCCTACAATCCTCCCATAGTCTTCCCCTTGGTCCTCCTCCAGTCCTCCCTGAGAGCAGGAGGAAGGAGGGGATGAGGGAGAGAGCAGGAGGAGGAAGGGAGGAGGAGGAGGAAGGAGGGGAGGATAAGAGGAGGAGGAGGATAAGAGGAGGAGGAGGAGGGCAGGAGGAGGAGGAGAAGAGGAGGAGGAGGGGAGGAGGGAGAGAGTAGGGAGGAGGAGAGGAGGGAGAGAAGATGAGGAGGAGGAAGGAGAGGAGGGAGAGGAGGAGAGGAGGAGGAAGGGAGGAGGGAGAGAGGAGGAGGAGAGGAGGAAGGAGGAGAGGAGGAGGAGGGAGAGGAGCGGAGGAGGAAGGGAGGAGGAGGAGGAAGGAGGGGAGGATAAGAGGAGGAGGAGGGCAGGAGGAGGAGGAGAAGAGGAAGAGGAGAAGAGGAGGAGGAGGGAGAAAGTAGGGAGGAGGGGAGGAGGGAGAGAAGATGAGGAGGAGGAAGGAGAGGAGGGAGAGGAGGAGAGGAGGAGGAAGGGAGGAGGGAGAGGAGGAGGAAGGAGGAGAGGAGGAGGAGGGAGAGGAACGGAGGAGGAAGGGGAGGAGAGGAAGCGGGCAGGGTGGGTGTGGGATCCTAGTGGGTGGCGAGGTCCTTCTTTGTGGCTCTGCCAAGCTGAGAACTGCACACTGTCCTCACGGGTGAGGCCGAGGGGGCATCTGGGATGGCCACAGGCCTGGGCAAGTCCAGCATCACAGCCAGGTCTAGGTGACCCTGACCACGCCCCAGGCTGCTGCTGCCCAGCACTTCTTTCCTTTTTAAAGGACCGTCTGTTTTCGAGGGCTATGGTGCGAGCAGCAGAGCGGGATAAAACCCGATAGGCGCCCGTTTCTTCCACTGACCTTGTCACAGAAGGCCTCCTCTGCGGGAGGACCTGTTACTGGCTCCTCTGCGGCCAGGCCTGGGCGCTGCCGAGGCCAGAGAAGAGATGCTGCGGTGGGAGGCGGCAGGCGGGCTCCTCCCGTGTGCTCTGGGGAGGCCACGGGCATCCGAATTCACTTTGCCTGAGAGAAACGTGCGTAGCGCCAATGAACCTTCACCCATGGCCCAGGCTGCAGGAGCCAACCCCGGGGGAAGCCGCGCAGTGGGCCTGCTGGGGCCGGAGCTCCGCCCGGCGGGGCTCACCAGAGACCCTGGAGCAGCGCATCTCCCTGGTCCAGAGGCCAGAGGCCAGGTTTGGGCACTGCTTGCAGGCTAGTGGCCTGGTCCTGGCGGTGCCAGGAGGGAGCAGAGGAGAGGGAGATGGGGCACCTGCCTGAGCTTGCTGAGGACGGTCCCGCTGCACCCGTGGTTCCCGCGGGGTTTTGCTTTGCTTCTTGGCCTGTTTCCTGGACTTTCTGCGAAGGCATTTGCCTGTGCAGAGCAACATCTGCTCTCTCCCTCCCTCCTCAGGGTGCGTTCCCAGGTGCGGGGGACCCTGCCGAGGGATCCTGGGGACATTCTCAGACATCAGGGCACCTTGTGGGCGAGGAGACGGAGCAGGGACCAGAGGGGCAGCAGGCCCTCTGTGTCCTGGGCCCTGGTGCTCATGCCTGGCTGCCGGCCGAGCATCTCGAACCCTGGGCAGGGCCGGCCATGGGGAGCTGGGTGGTCTGGTGGGTGCCAGAGGCACGGGTGGAGGGGACCAGAGACCCCACACAGGAGGGTGGCACAGGCGGGCCGGGGCCTGGTGTCTGGGGACAGCAGAGGTGAAACTGCCGAGGACCCACAGGCCCGAGGAGAGCGGCCCCGGGAGGCCCTGGGAGGCCAAGTCCCTGCGCACGGCCAGTAGCTACAGCGGGGCCAGTTGTCCAGCAGGCAAGCACTGAGGGTGCACCCGCTGTGTGCCAGCGGGGGGCCAGGGGCCATGTCCACGGCGGCCTTCTGAGGCCAGCGGCCCCCACCCTGCACCCTAAACCCCACAGGGTGCTGCTTCCTGGAGGGCCCTGCCTTTCCCAGCAGACCGAGCACCTCAGACCCACAGAGGAGGGTCACCACAGACGGGCCTGTGTCCCCACGGGAGGGTCACCGCAGACGGGCCTCCTGTGTCCCCCACGGGAGGGTCACCGCAGACAAGCGTCCTGTGTCCCCCACGGGAGGGTCACCGCAGATGGGTCTCCTGTGTCCCCCATGGGAGGGTCACTGCAGAGGGGCCTCCTGTGTCCCCCACGGTGCCCCGGGAAGTCCACAGTGAGCCCCGGGTCAGGAAACAGAAGACTCTGGATCCCGCGGCCAGGCGCACGCCCCACCCACTGGGCTTGCTGACCGCAGCAGAAGCAGGCAGGTCCTCCCACAGTGTCCCCAGGGCGGAGTGGCTCTGCAGCTAGATGCAGCATCTTCTCCTGACACGCCCCTTGTCCCCTGCAGCAGGGGACTGGAGTGGGTCATAGCCGGTCAGGCCCAGCGTCACGCCCAGCAGGCACGAGCAGCCCCGGTCACAAGAAAATAGCCGAGCCCAGAGCCCACGTGATCTTCAACCTCAGAGACCCCAACTCAGTCGGCTGTGGGAGAGCAGAGGCCAGGCCCCACAGTTCCACGCAGCCGGGGACGCCAGGCAGGTAGGTGACCAGTGAGGCCCTGTGGACCCAAAGCAAGCCCGCACCTCACTCAGGGCTCCAGGGGAGGCCCGAGGCCAGCCTCTCCAGCAGGAAGGGATGTAACAGGACCCTTGGGGACCACAGAGGAGCCAGGAGTGAACACCTGGGAGCCCCCGCCGGGCTGGACAGCTCAGCTGGCCTGCAGCCACCACACCACGGTCACACCTTCACGGCAGCTGGAACCGCCAGGGACACGTCCTGCCTGCCAGCCAGCCTCGCCTCTGAGACTCCACAGCTACTGCTTCTATTTTTGCAGCCTGGGTCCTGAACCGCCACCCGCCCTTTCTTCTTTATGTTACTTTTTGAGATAGGGTTTCGCTAAGTTGCTGAGGCTGGCCTCGTTTGTGACCCTCCTGCCTCAGCCTCCTGAGGTGCTGGGATCACAGGTTGGCGCAGCTGCTTCTTGCCACCTTGAGAACCTCACACCAGGGTTGCTGCTTTGCAGGGTGCAGGCTGCAGACCCCAAGCAGACGGGCGAGCACAGAGGGACAGCACCCAGCCCAGAGGCCCCAGGACCTCTGTGAGCAGTTCTGTAGGCCAGGCATCCTGAACCCACCTGCGGGCAGCACCAGGCTCCTCTGAGGGCCCCGGGAGACCTGCTGCCGCTCTGGCTCCTGGGTGTGGGCTGGCAGTGACCGTGGCTGCTTGGCCCTGCACAGCCTCTGCGTCTCCTCTGTGCCTCGCGTCCTCTGCCTCCCCTGAGGACACTGGTCCAGCCCTTGAACCTCGTTTTGAGTTTTGACATGAGAGGTGCGAATGGCATCAATGGCCTGGTGGCCCCCCGATGGTCTGGCTGGACGTGACTTGTCGGGCGATCATCGGGGACGCCTCCTGCTGTGGATGGGCCGGGAGCGTCCCTGAGCGGCTCCCAGACCTGCGGGTGAGTGACCAGAGCAAGTCCCAGGCCACCGAGACCCAAGGAGTGGGACACAACACAGGTTGGGTGGGAGGCTCTGCACGGTCACAACTTCTACGGTGGACAGGGGAGGAGGCCTCCCTGGGGCCACCCTGACCACAAGCCCTGCAGGCTGCCTCTGGCCTGGGACTCCATCCCTCACACCCAGGGAACCGGCCACCCTGCCCCGGAGGCCAGTGTCCTCCGTCCGTGGCACTGAGCAGCCCAGGATCTGCTGACAAGCCGAGCCCCAGGTGTCCTGCCCGGGGGCCCCACCCCAGCGGTGCCGGGCTCACAAGAATGGCTGCCTGGCAACGGAAGGAGACCCACTCCCTGCAGGGTCGGGAGGGTGAGGCTGCGGCACCGTGCCCTGCTGCCAGAGGCAGGGAACCTCTCCGAGAACAGGCATCAGGGTCTCCGCCGGACAGGGGAGGCCGCTGGAACTTGGGCTCGCGAAGTCCAGGAGGAGGCCGAGAGCCCCGGGCCTCAAAAGTTGAGAGGCGTTTTGGGAAACCGACCCCGTGGCCGCCTGGGCTTGCAGTGGCCCCGGGGAGAGGCACCGACGGCTGGGCACCGGCCCTGAGAGGAGAAGGGAGAGGAGCCTCCAGGAGCCCCAGCGGCAGGGCCCCCGAAAAGCTGCCATGCGTGACCGGGCCCCAGAGGCGCCCGGTGGCCTCTCACCGATGAGAACGGCCTCCCCAGGGCCAGTAATGCAGCTGCTGGTCCTGACGAGGCTCCGGGAGGTCAGAGCCCCCCCGAGAGCATTTCTTCTTGCTCTTCTGAGCGCCCGACAGTCATTTTTAAATTAAGTTAAATGGCTGATCTGTGCCGACAAGTCGACAGAGGCGCCTCGGGGTCTCCAGGGGGTGCACTTCAAAGGCAGCCTCCCGTCTCCCTCAAGATCCCAGCGCAGCGTCACGGGTGCGCGGCCCTGGGTGAGGGTCCTGCCCAGCAGCCTCTGCAGGCCCGCCTCTGGCCCTCCCCGCTCCCCACACGTGCCCTCGGCTGCAGCGGAGGGAGGACAGCCCGCTGGAGGAACCAGGCCAACACCAGGTGGCCGCCAAACAGGAGCTCCCAGAGCAGCCTCCCAGAGACCTGGGACCAGCCGGCGTCCCCAGCAGGCCGGCTCCCGCGTGCCCAGCTGATCAGCCGCTGGCTGCCACCTCCCCAGCTCAGGGGACGGAGTTTTAAAAGCTCTCAGACAAACCAGAAGTGCTGGCTCGCAAAGCCGGAAGGGCCGGGCCCCGGGAGCAGCCCTGCGTCCTGCTGCGCGGGCACCCTTGGCAGGCAGGAGGGGTGCGTGGCCACTAGCCCCAGGCCCACAGCCGTGGCACCCGAGGTCAGCCGGGGCGTAGGCTGGCGGGGAAGGGGAGGGGGCAGGAATGGCCACCACCCAGCTGCCGCTGGAGACTCGGGCTCCGGGGACTCGGGGACGTCTGGCTGGGACCACAACCTGCTGCCCGCACAGGCATCCCAGTCCCCCGCCACGTGGAGCCCACTTCCCGTCCCCTGGAGCCTCCCGGCCACCGGCCACGGCCTGTGTCGCCCTCCTGCTCCAGGGCAGGCTCTGAGCTGACACTGCCCACCTCACACCTTATCTGGTCACAAATAAGGAAACGGAGGCCCACAGAGGTCAGGACCCTGCCCCAGTCCACATGAGGACGAGGTGGGACTGGCCTCCCACCTGGAGCTCCCACCTGGGCCTCCTGAGCCACTGAGCTCGCGTCCAGGGCTGGCAGTCCAGACTCCAGGTGCACTGTGCCAACAGGGGCAGGCCGGGCAGACGGGCCTGGGTCACCACAGGACACGGGCCGCCCACCCCAGAGTCCCCCACGACTGCCCCATGAACAGCGGCTGGGAGACAAACAGGCACAAAACCATGGTGGACCTGAGGAGCTCAGAGCAGGAGACGGACCCAGACAACCAGGCGGGCGTGCAGCGAGCCCCCGGCTCCGGGCAGGCCCCAGGCGTGCGCCCCTGGACACGCACCAGCTGGACACCCAGGCCGCGCTTCGGAGGCTGCAATTCTACTTGCCCGATTTTCTTGCCCAAACTGGGCCCCTGGATTAAACATGGGGACCCTGGGACACAGCCAGCCGGCTCCATCCCCCAGGGCCCGGAGGACACAAGGGGACCAGGAAGATGAGCATCCTGAGTCCTGAGCAGGACGCAGCGGCTGGCTCCAGCACTGCCAGGACCGCGCCCGCCTGCTCAGGAGGGCAGCCCAGGGCCACGCCCGCCTGCTGGTGGCAGCCTGGCTCCCGCGGGCCTCGCCTCTGCTCTGGGGCCGTGCGGGACACGGGCCCCGGGAAGCCAGGACTCTCTGCTGCCCCCGGCGGCTCCTGTGCCCGTCCAAAGTCACTGCGAGAGGCTGAAGCCAGGGAGGGTTTGCCACGTTTCCGAGTGCGAAGATCGAGCTCCACGAAGGCGGACTTTGATGAGAACCTGCACAAGGCAAGTCGTGTGGTGCAGGAAACCGGGAGCACATCCAGGAAGGAGGCCGGGGACACAGGCCTGCGAGCCACACGGGTCTTGGGTCACTAGTGACTGTTTAAAGATCTTTACCTCTTAATTTTGCTTCCGTTTTATCTGTAATAAAAAGTAGTCTCTCATTTTCCCATAATGTGACTGTGATCAATAACCACAGGACATTGTTGGTCATTAAGAAACAAGGTCTGGGTCAGCCCCAGTCGCTGTAGCTACTCTAGCGTAGAACTCGTCTATGAGGAGATGTTCTGCTGGGTGCTGGGAGAGGCGGCCGGGGCGCTCCACGCCGAGCCAGGTCCCCAGCCCTTTTTATTTTTTGAGACAGGGTCTCGCTAAGTCACTCGCTGAGGCTGCCTTTGAACTTGTGATCCTCCTGCTTCAGCCGCTGGACCTCCGGGTGTATCACCACTCCTCGCTGAAAAACTACCGCGTTCACGTCAGGAGTAAGAGGAGTGGGGTCCGGGAATCTGTTCTGCTGAAGTCTGGGCCCTTGGGCGGCAAGCGGTCCAGGGGGCCGTCCTGCCTCCCTGAAAGGTGCCCCTCGCCTGCAGTCCAGGGCACGACCACCACAGGCCAGGAGGACCGCAGGCCTCTGGAACAGACCTTGCGTTTTCAGGCGAGGCCCCCTACCCGGGCCCTCTGCTCAGGGAGGATAGACCTGCCCGCCTGCGGCTAGAGCTGAAGAAGAGGGACGCCAGTGCCCATGGGCACTGACCCGCTCCTGCTCCAGCCCCACAGTCCCAGCCCCTTCTGGAAACCGCTGACTTAATTTCCTGTCAGTCCCAGAAGGTGAACTGCGGTGCCTTGGGAAACGCTGCCTTCACTCACAGTGACAGAGAGAGGTCTGCTCGCAGGCGCCAGGCGCCAGCCCGGAACCGCCTCTCCACGTGCGCTCCCGCCCAGGCGCGGAGGCAGGGGGCGCAGCCCGGGGCACACCTGCTTTTTGGGTGGGAACGCGCCCCCGCCCCCGCCCCCACGGGGCCCTCTGCAGGTGTGAAATGGGGAGACCGTGTGAACAGCCCGGTGGGCCCCGAGTCTGTCCACCAGGGTCCTCACCCAAGAAGGCTAGGGGCTCGTGGTCTCATGGAAGCAGAGGTCGGAAAAAGAGGCTGGAGGCCAGAGCCCGGGAGTGTGGCAGCCCCAAAAGCAGGAAAGTGGAGGGTGGATTTTCCCCGGAGGCTCAGAGGAATCAGCACCATAGCCCCTGGAACGGCAAGAGAATCAGCTGAGGAGGTTAAAGCCACCCAGCTGCTCCAGCTGCGGGAAACAGCACGGTGGGGACCTCAGGGTGGGCTGCCGTGGAGACAGCCAGGGAAAGGCCCTCTGGAGGAGGCCCTCCCAACAGCCCAGGCACCGACGGCAGCTGGCTAGGGCTGTTCCAGGCAGAGGCAGCCCTGCAGAGGGCGGGGGCTTCTCCCCTCCTCCCGGCCCCTGGGTCCCGCATCCTCCCCTCCACCCTCACGTGTGAGGGGCTTCCTAGATCCCTGCTTCCACCCTGGACCCGGGGCACGGGAGGCAGGAAGTGCCAGGGCTCCTCAGGGACAAGGTGAGCTGCTGCCATGGACCACCTCAGACAGCAAGGACAATGCTGGAGGACACGGCCAGAAAGTCCACAGGATCCGCAAGTCCACCAAGGGAGGTCAGAGCTGGAGGATCAGCTGTGCGACCTCCACCTTCAAGGCCACCCAGGCGAGGCCCTACGTGCGGATCCAGCGAGGACGGTGCTGAGGGCAGGGTATGCGGGCCTCCAAACCTCGCCCACGGGTGGCTTCTTAGTGCCAAGGGGCAGCCCCTCTATGGTGGAGAAACCAGTCGCTCCCAGTGACCAGTCTTGCCACTGCCAATAATGGGACACACAAGTGTCCCTCCTCCAGGCAGGTGTCCTCAGCAATGCTCACCCACGGGGGCACCTGGGAGGCCACCCACGGACCATCCTGTGTGTGGCCCGGGCCAGCCGCTGACCTCTCTGGGCCCTGGCTTCCTCCTCTACAACATGCTGGGTCTGCCTGGGGAGCTTCTGGTGGGGCCAGGCGAGGGCCGCAGGGCATGGACGCTCCTCGCCCTTCTTGCAGAGACAGGCACCATCCATCAGGTCCCCGCCTGGCAGCTCAGAGCGGCCCGGGCGGCACGAGCACAGCTGTGCTGGGGAAAGGATGGGACAGCCTGCCTTGGGCAGAAGACGGCCTCGTCCCCTCAGCACAGGGAGCACAGCCCGGGAGGCCGCCCGCTCTCCACCACAGGTGACGAGCAGAGACAGGGTGGCTGCTGCCCCGAGCCAGGCACCTGCAGAGCCACCCAGCCCAGATCAGAGCAGCCCGGTGGGTCTCCCGTCTGGACCTGCCCCCACCCCAGGAGGTCTGCACAGGATGCTTGGGGGTGGCCTCCTAGTGGACCGGCCCAGAGCAGCTGGGCAATGACCGCTGGAATGATTTCCAGGCCTGGGGAGGAGGCTCTGCGCCTGCAGCCCAGGACCCTCCCTCCCAGCTGATGTCCCCAGCACCCAGGGCCTCCCCTGCCACCATCCCAGCCTGGCACCACAGGGCAGGCTGGCCCCTGGGGAGAAGCGTGCATAGCAGTGCCGGGGCAGGAGAGAGTGCAGAGGGGCAACAGGGCCAGAGCGCAGGTCACACCGCCTTCCACAGTGGATTCCCTGGGCAAAGCCCTGGCACTCACCATGGCCAGGCAGCCCAACCCAGGTCCCCAAGAGAGGCGTGGCCACACTCCAGCCCACACAGGCCTGTCCTGCAGAGTGCCCATGGTTCCACTGAGGAGGACAAGACCTGCTCGGGGCTCTCAGCCTCCTCGGGGGCCACGGCAGTGCCCAGCGGAGGCCTGGGGGGCCCAGGGCCAGCGCTCCTGCCTCTGTTATGCTGAGGCGTCCTCCCGAGCTGGCTGCCCCTCCCTCTCCAGTCACCGTGCCCAGGGGCTCCCCTTCCTACACAGCTCAGCGGTCCTCACTCGCTCCCCATGTCACCGTGCCAGTGAAATACAGACTGGTGTGCTTCTGACAAGCCCAGAGGTGTGGTCCAACACAGAGCCCATCACCTTCCTGTCCCTCTGTGGGGTCCAGCTTGATGTCTCACATAGCAGGTAGAGGCACCAAGATGGAACTGAACACCACAGACCTGAGGCCTGCCAGAGCGAAACCACATCAGACCAGAATATTCTCTTCTCACCTCCCCTCCCTGCATGATCCCTGAGGGACCTGGGAACCTCCAGCTTGATCCCAGGCCCCTGGCCATGGAGCCCCAAGGCCCTGAGCTCTCAGCAAAGAATCCCCCTTCCACCACCAAACCACTACGGTCCACTTCCTGCAGCTACAACAGAACACCCGAGACCAGGTATTCCATTCCCAGTCGGGAGGCCAGCAAGTTCAAGGGCAGAGACACACACACGTGGAAACCTGGGCAGGACACGGGGATGCACAGACGCACGGAAGTGAAGGATGCACACACACGTGGACACCTCAACGATGCAGCGGAGCACAGACGCGTCGTGACTCAGCGGCGCGCGGACGGGGCGGGGTGCAGGGATGCGTCGTTACGCGGCGGGCCTGCGTGGACGGGGCGGGTGTGCGCGGACAAGAGCGACGTGCCTCTGCGGCGCCAAGGACTGAAGGACCGAGCGGAGACCGATGCCGCAACAGGCACCAGGAGCGAGCATCACACGGGCGTGACACACGATGCAGGCGTGACACACGATGCAGACGTGACAGGCTGGTGGCCGATGTACGAGGCGGGGGGTGGCGGTGAGGGGCAGGTGACAGAGGACGGCCAGCATTGGAGGGCAGACTCGGGCCCGGGTGAGGACGAAGGCCACAGGGCCAGGGGGGGACACAGTGAAGTCACTGAGGTCAGACAAGCTGCTGCAGGGCCACAGGTATCCGCAGCCCCAGGGCCATTTTCCCAGTTGGACGGGAAGGGTCGCAGCGCAGCAGCTGGCCGCATGCTCTGAGTGGTGCCCTTATTCCTGGATCCTCTGGCTCTGCGCGGGCGGGGCTGTCCACACAGCGTCTTCTGAGAGCTGGTGGCGGTTCCCGCATCAACTGCGTCCTGAGCAAACACCGTGCACAGGCCTTCGACCCCGGGCTCTGAAATCTACAATTGGCTGCTGATCTTTGGACGTCGGGAGGGAGGACACTTGAATGGCAGGTGCTGTCCCGCCCACGGAGGCTGCAGGGCTCCGCCGCCCGCTGCTCCCCACCGGGCCTACAGCAGTCTTCCCGGAGGGGTCTTCCTGCAGCCCTCTCCCTCCTCGCCCGGGCGCTGGACCCCCTCAGTGCACACTGCGGGCTCCACAGGACCTCCGGCTCAGCAAACCCAGGTGCCAGGCTCCTCGGGCAAGTTTCTGGGAAAGGAAACCTAAAGGCACCTGAGTGCGTGCAGCCTGCCAGGGTGGAGGATCTGCTAGACACCTGTCAATTAGGAAGCCCTGGCCAGTGGGCAGTGCTAGGGTTGGGGCTGGGCCAGACTGGCTGGGATCAGAGTAGGCTGGGCGCAGAGATCAGTGGGACAGCTGAGAAAGGAAGCCTGTGGGTAGAGGGCACATGCCGTGGACGTGCCAGGGTGGGGGTCTGGGGCCACAGTGGGTGGGGTGTGGCAGTGCAGAGGGGCAGGGGACAAACAGAAGATCCAGAAGATGTCCTGCGGTTGGGGACGTGAACAGCATCCAGTGCCCAGAGCCAATGACTGGTGGGATTTCCATGCAGCTTCGGCCTGGCTGGGACCCACGGAGCAGCCCCACTACCCCTGGGCAAGACCACACAGGTGGGCCACACCTCCTGGAAGCCCAGCTCCAGGGACCAGGCAGGACTCCGGCCTCCAGCCACCTGCTGTCACCCCTGCTGCCTGGGAAGAAGCCGAGGCCATTACTAAACTGTGAATGAGACCCAAATGGGCTGCAGTAGCAGAGGGAAGTGCTAACGCCGCAATTCGAGTCTCCCTGAGCAGTCGCTGCCTTTGATGAGAACACACAGCTCCCTGGTGCCCAGAGCTCACCAAGCGGGCAGCACAAGGACTCCAGGCCAAGGCCGCTGGCAGCTCCCATGATGCTCCTCGGGTGCCTGTCTCCTCAGGCCAGGGTGGCAGGCAGCCCCGGCAGAGGGACTGGGAAGACCCCAGGAAGGACCAGGCTCTGGAAACCCACGAGGTGACACGTTGGCGACCACAGCTAGTGCTGAGGCTCAGGTCAAGCAGCCGAGTGCCCCAGGCGAGGAGGGTCCCTCAGCACCTCGTGGAGCAGTGGGTGTGAGGGGAGACGGTGTGTGTGCCCCAGGTGGACAAAGGGGGGCCAGGGCCTGCCCCACGGGCAAGTGAGCAGCGAGGCCGCCACGGCGTCTTGCGCCCAGTCTGGTCAGGCCAGGTGCAGTGGCGGGCTCTGCTGCACAGCCCACCTCTGTTGGGCTGAGACCTCTGCAGACCCAGATGTTCCATGACTCCCGACCCCAGCAGGTCCCAGAGTCCAGGGGCAGCAGAGGGGGCCCCAGCTGTGACTGTGTCCTACGTCCTCCTGGAGGAAGAGAAGAAAGGGGTGGTGGGCCAGGAGACCGGGGCTCCTGGGATGGTCAGCGAGCCTCCGGCAGAGGGACAGACCGCTGCTCCCGCCGGCTGGGGCTGACTGCACCCCAGCGCCTGACCCCGGAAGCCAGGCTGCACTGCTGGCAGGGACGTGTGTCCTGGTGAGGGCATGCCCGAGGTGGCAGCGGCCCCCAGGCTCAGAGCCCCCCGAGAGCAGCCAGAGTGGAGGAGGACCCTGCACCCCGCTGTTCGCAGTCTGCTTGCTAAGCACCTCTGCTGTCCACAGGTCCTGCCCAGGGAGCAGGACCCCACCATAAAGGGGAGGAAACATTGCTCTCAAGGAGTGTCCTTGCTGGAGGACGTCAGGAGCCAAGTACAGACCCAGGTGGACCCAAGTTGGAGACCATGGGCCATTACCCTGAGTTGTTGCTGCAGCCGCCGGAAGCTGCAGTTTAAACCACGACCTCAGCTTGAGCTGGCCTCTGTCCGCTGGCCTGGCCTCAGCGGGTGTTCTCCGGCCCTCTGTCCACTGGCCCCAGCAAGGCTGGCCGGCCCAGGGAGAGCTGAACTGCAGCTCACGGTCCTGCAGCAGCCGCTCTGCTCAACCCCTGGGCCCTGCCACCCAGCTGGGTGTTCCCATGGTGAGGCAGGGGCGAGCCGGGAGGGCAGGGCAGACGGGGGGCCTCCACACAGTCACCCTGTGAGGCAGGCGGGTCCCGCCATCCTGCTCAGCCACGTCCCGGGCTCTGTGTGGCCCTGGCCTGGGGACTGGTAGGGGACACAGTGGCCCGGCACACTGCTCCTCCGCCAGTCTTACTGGGGCTGCGGCTGCAGTGACGGGCTGGCTCCTGTGCAGAGGCAGCAGCCCACCTGCTGGTACACCTCCGCCCTCACTCTTCCCTTCCGCCACTGACCCCTTGGTCCCCATGAGACCCCCACACCCCTCTTCCCCCTTCCTTTGCTGCCACTCAGGAGGGAAAACACAGGACCCTGGGCCTCTGAGCCAACTGAAGGCGGGAGGCCAGGCCAGCCTCCTCTGCGTCACCCGAGCTGCACTCGTGCCCTGGCAGCCGGCACCACGATGCTCCCTTGTAAGGGCACCTCATGGAGGGTCCCCAGGACAGGCGGAGTGCGGTGGCCCGCGGGCGCATGGGGGGCAGGACAGAGGAAATGACTCCCTGGGGGAGGGGGCAGGGACGAGGGCCCCAGGCGCCCCCAGGACGCCGTGGAGCAAGTCACTTCCCTGTTCCCAGTGCCCGGCAGAGCCCCTGGGGACCCCTCACTTTGGCGGCAGGCGGGAGACGAGGGCGCCTTTTCCAGGGACTGAGCCTCGGCCCTTCGTTTCCTCTTAGCCGTGGGCCAGCACTTTCTCTTCCACATCCCGGAACCACTGAGCTCAGAGGACAGTGGGTCCTCCCTCCAGGCTGGTGTCTGCGGTGACGTCGGCACCCCCATCTCTGTGGGCACCAGGCTTCACCCAGTCATGCCGGGCACAGCTGGAGCAGAAGCTGCCTGGTGCCGGGAGCACGTGCTGAGCTCCCACGCGCACCATGTCCCACTCGGGGAGGACGAGGGGCCGCGGGGCCCTGCTCTGACTGCCGACCCTGTACTTCCTTTCCAGGAGCCCCTGACCCTACACCCTGACAGCCAGTGCCAGGCCAGCAGGCACCTTGGAAGAGGGGACAGCAGCCTTTCCAGGCCCCACAAGCATGCCTGGTAGATAGATGCCCTGGCACGAGGGACAAAGCCCCGCTGGCCACCCATGACCCTGGGGACTGCCCCCACCCCACCCCCAGCACGCCACCTCAAGACAGGCTTCACTCCTGACTGAAACAGATTCTGGACACGTTGCCCACCACACGAGCTCTGTGCGCTACATGGTCCTGAGGACCCTGCAGACAGCCCAGGATGTCGCGTGGGACACGTCTGTTCCAAGACTTATGAACTTGGTTTTGACCCGTCTCACTGGCATCTCAGGGAGGCCCTGGCCGGGCAGGTCCGCCAGTGTGCTGGGGGCCCAGGGAGCCTCGGCAGGCTGCAGCGGCCCCTGGTGGCTGTGGGAGCTCAGGACGCCAGCCCTCCCACCCCGCAGGTCCCACAAACAAGCCCCCAGGAGGGGCAACCCTGCGGCCTCAGCAAGTGGAGGACGGTCCTGACCAGCGGGCGTGGAGTGCCACAAGGTGCAGGGCAGAGGACTGAGGCCGAGCATGGTGTTGGTGCCTGAATGATGGACGAAGGGAAGGGGCCGCAGCAGGTGCAGCCGGCCTCAAGGCCCCAGGGAGGAAGCACAGAGCGTGGGGGCCTCGGTGGCAGGTCACACGGGGGCAGGGCCACCTCCGACTCACCAGTGCCCCCCAAACCCCCTGCAGGACCCACAGAGCCCTTGGGCCAGTCCTGCCCCGAGAGCAGCTCCCTAGAGAAATCCAACCAGGAAGGTGAACGGGAAGCCGCCACACCCTCTGGGGAAGTCCGTGGGCCCAGCATGGGCCTCTCCTGCACTGGCCAGTCCCCCGAAGCCCCACGCCTGGGCGCTGCTGCTTCTCCTGCCCGTCACGACTGGACTTTCTCTTTTGCTCCCTCCCTTCCTCAACCCCAGGGCTTCCTGCACGCTAAGCTAGAGCTCCGCTGTGCTGGGAGCAGCAGTGACGCCTGTCATCCCAGCAGCCTGGGAGGCTGAGGCTGGAGGATGGCAAATTCAAAGTCAGCCTCAGCAATGGCGAGACCCTGTCTCAAAATAAAATGCAAAAAAGGGCTGTAGCTCAGTGGTGAAGTGCTCCTGGGTTCAATCCCCGGTACCCAGAACAACAGCAACAAACTCTGACACTGACCTGCTGCCCGACCCTTTTAACTTTGTTTTATGACAGGGTCTCACTAAATTGCTCAGGGACTTGCTAAGTTGCTGAAGCTGGTCTTGAACTTGGATCCTCCTGCCTCAGCCTCCTGGGTTACTGGGATCTCAGGCATGTGCCACTGTACCTGGCATGAAAATTGGATTTTCTTTAGAGGAAACTTGGGGCCCCATCCTCAATGGACAACTGGCTCAGCTGGTGTGACTGGGACCTGGTACACAAGAACGTTAACTTGAGCCGCCTGGAGGAAACAGACTAGACTCAGGTGGAGAGTGGGGATGCCCCGGGCCCCGGGACTCTGCTGTGTGCCTGCAACCCTGGTAGTTCCCAGAACAAAAGCATCCTCTGAGCCAAGCGCAGTGGTCAGGCCTATGGTCCCAACAGCTCGGGAAGCTGAGAGAAGGATGGCAAGTTCCAGGCCAGCGTGGGTAACTTAGTGAGGCCCTGTCTCAAAGTAAAAATAAAAAGTGCTGGGGATGTGGTTTAGTGATAGAGAACCCCTGGGTTCAATCATCAGGACCCCCCCCCAAAAAAAAAACAAAACAAAACCAGAGGAGACAATGCCCGCGGACGTGTGCATACACAATCCCCTCCCACTCAGACCAGGCCAGAGGGAAAGCACTGGTTGTGCCTGGGTCTAATGGCAGTGGGAAACACGCCTACCCGCCACCAGGTGGGGCGAACCCAGCACACCTGTGCTGCCATCCGCCTGGAGGCCCCCTCAGCACCCCAACCAGGCAGCAGAGAAAGCAGAAAACCCCCAGGCCACCCCTTCCCGCCTGGCAGGGCTGAGGGTCCCTCCCCAAGGCTCACATCGCCTGGACTCAACCTCCTACAGAATATTTATTTGGGGTGGGGGCAGGGTGGCAGCCAGGGTCAACTAAGCGTGAAGAACTGGGCGCAGAGGTCATCCCGCCGGCCCAGCAGGCCCTGTGCTGGGATAACTCCAGTGGCACTGGCTCAGGCCCCTTCTTCTTCAGGTCCTGCTCAAAGACCTGTAAGGAACAGACATCGGCCTGAGCTCCTGCCTGGTGGTCCCTGGTCCCCCCGCTCCCGTCGACCCTCCTCACCTCATAGGCAGTGAGTTCCAGGAGCGGCGCGATGCTGACCTCTGGGACAGACAGCGCCTGGTTGATGACGCTGGCGGCTTTGGACACCTCCGGGTGGTAATGCCGCTGGAGAGTCTAGGAAGGGCATGTGGCCCGTCACCATGGGCTTCGGCAGCAAGACAGCAGCCTGCCATGCACCCAGCCTACGTGCTCCCCACCTGGGGCCACCATGGGCCCAATCCCAGGTGGGCAGGAGTGCCAAGAGATCAAGTCCAGAGCCACGAGCAAGGGTGGACCCAATGCCCTCATGGCGCAGTCCTCTTTGGGGACAGAGTGGCAGCCTGAGGGGAATCAGTTCCCAACAGTCCAGGCCCCAGCCCCTCACCTGCAGCTCCCAGAGGCAGCTATCCAGGGCTCGGCTCTGTGCTGGGTCCTCCTCCTCAGGGTCGTAGGGATCAGTGTCCAGCTCTAGGAAGGAGATCCAGGACTCAAGGCTGTCCAGGCTGTCTGGGGCCGTGGGCACTGGGAAGGGTCCTCCCCATAGCCCAGCCGAGGCTGCCCGGCCTGCACTCACCAGGGCCTTGCGGGCGGTTGCACCAGCACACGGCAGGCAGGGTGCCTGCGCAGCAGGTTGCAGATGAAGGGCAGGACCATGAGCAGAGCCTCTGGAGGAGCCGTCAGGGCCAGGCGGGACAGGCGCTTGGCGAAGGCGGCCACCAGGTATGCAGGGAGGTGGCTGGCAGGGAGACAGCATGAGACGCCACCGCCCCAGGGTCAGCCCACCCCCACCCCCGGCCCCAGACGGCAGGGCCAGAGCAGTGTGGTGCCCGGCTGCCCTGGGGCCAAGCTAGGCTCCTCAACACTCACGAGGAGGACAGGAAGAGGTCCGCCAAGTGGAAGAAGCGGGCCCGGTACTTGACGTGGAAGATAGATGGGTCCAGGAGGCCGTAGAGCTTCCGGTAGAAGTCGGGGTGTTCCCTGGGGGAGCACGGCCACACAGGAGTGAGCCAGGGCTCCAGGAACCACGATCTCAGCCTCCTCCATCCCTGGGCAGGCCCCAGGGGCTCCCTCCACTGTCCTGACCCTTACGGGGAGGCAATGTCAGCAAGGAGGTGGGTCAGGCCCGGAGGCAAGGGGAAGGCCTGACCCCCAGGCTGCCACTCACAAGTTGTGCTTATGAATCAGGATAAAAAGTCCGTTCAAGGCCAAAAGGCTGATGGCACCCCCTGCAGGAAGATGCACAGGTGAAGGCGTCACCCAGTGGGGTATTGCTCCCAGGCAGCTGTCCACCCCACTGTCCTGGCCTGTAGCAGGAAGCCAGCAGAACTGGAGGCCACCCACCCTCTGGTCACTGCCTGAGGCCACATGCAGGGATGAGTCAGGAGTGCTGGGCCTTCACCATGGCCAGCATGCATGGCGTTAGCCTGCACCCGCCACCCACTGCCGGGCAGGGCCGCTCACCCACATCGCAGGCACTGGTGAGGAAGTCAATCATGAGGGTGGGCTGGGCCAGGTGCGGGAGGATGGAATCATGCATCACCATGAGCACCTTCTTGTAGAGGATGACGGGCAGCTGGGGCAGCGAGGTGAGTCAGGCGTGTCAGCCCACCCCCACCAGGATGAGGGCCCCCCACCCCACCAGGCCTTACCTTGTGCTTGAGGAAGCTGAGCCACATGGTCTGGAACACCTTCCTATGCTCCTGCAACGGGATGTGGCTGCACCGCACCCTCCTACCTGCACCCAGCCTGCAGCCAGCCCCCCACCCTCTTCTTGCCCGTGTTCAGTCGGGAACGTCCCACACCCTTGAACTTGAGAACCCCAGGATGGCCCCTCAGCACCAGGTCTCAGACCTGCTGGGGAGGGAGTTTTAACAAGAGGAAGGTGAGCATGTCCGCACACGTGAAAAACAGAAAGCTCAGGCGCTAAAGCCAACCACGGGTGACAGACAGAGACGGCCCAGGGAACAGTACGAGGCACACGTGCACTGCCTGCAGCCAGCAGTTCTGGCAGGGAAGACTGCCCACACCTCCAAAGCATCTTACCCGCAGGTGAGTGACCTTCCACTTGTCCAACAGCTCTGCGAAGAGGGCAAGGCCCAAGTCACTCAACATGCAGGTGGGAAGCCCTGTTCTGCTGCCCCTCCCACCCCGATCCAGGCCCTGGTGCCCCACTCCAGCGTCCCTGGACGCTCACCTGCGTGCTTCACGTAGAAGCTGGACAGGTCTTGCTCCTGGAGAGGCAGGCTCACAGCACACAGCAGAGCGAAGGCGTTGTTCCAGAAGGTGAGGGGCGGCTGCAGAGGTCTGGCCTGAGCACTGGTGTGCCACATCCACCCCTCACTAACCTCCAGGGTCCTAGGACACGGGTTGGTCATACCCAGCCACTCACCTCAGGCTGCTGGTTGGTGACCTGAGCCACGGCGTCTGAGGCAGCCTGCATCGTGTGGTAGCGAACGTCGTCGAACTCCAGATACTCCCGGAACTGAGAGAGGAGCAGGCTCTGGTCGTCTGTAGGGGAGAGCAGTCCTCCCACCACTGCCTGGGGGTAAGGGGCAGGGTGAGCACCTCTCTTTCCAGCCCAGGCCCAGCAGCACCAGACGGGGTGCTTCAGCCTCCCCAAGCCCCATGCCACACCAGACTCCTCGCCACAGCCCAGGGACACCCAAGAGTCTCACCAGGCCCCCAGCGCAGGACGAGTCAGGACTATCACACCTCCCATCCCACAGCCACCTGCTCAGGTAGCCTGCTGTGGAGCCCCTGGGCCCATGAGCTCCTCACCCTGAAGAGCGTGCGGGGGAACAGGTAGTGGCCTTCCCACTTGGGCTGCTCCAGGGGATGTGCTCCTTCCAGCTGCACAAACTTCATGAGTGTTCCAAGGGCCAGCTCCTGGGAAGCATGGGGATCAGAGCTCACACCAGCCCAGAGGAGCCCCCCATAACCAAGCCCAGGCTTCCAGGAGGTACGAGGGAAAGGTGACCCTGACGTGTCTTGCTCTGTCCGTCCCAACCACAGTTCTGCACCTCCACGTCCCACCCCCAAGACAGGCGACGTGACTTCATCGTGATAAGTAGGTAGAGAGCTCCTGGGAGATCTGGCCCAGGGGCACACAGGGGCCAGGTCTGCCTCCTGGCATCTGGTCAGGAGGATGCCACTGTAAACCTCACAGCCTAAGGGCAAACTCAAGGATGAGAGCCCAGATGCAGAGCTGGGCCCAGCTCTAAAATCAGGATTACAAACTCAACACCCTTGGGGCCAGGCAAGGACACTGTGGAACAGGCACCTGTGAGGTGACAAAAAAAGGCAGGACCGCATCTGGTTAGAAAGCAGCCTCACCAAGACACCCGGAAAGAGACCTCTACACCCACGGCCCAGGACCCCTGAGCCTGAAAGGTGGGGGGTTGCAGGGGACACACATAGGATGCAAATGTCAAGCAGCCTCACCTTGACCTGAAAGGTGGGGTGGACCAAGAGTTCCCCCAGGCGATTGCAGCAGCTGCAATAGCGGTGTCTCATCCACACCTTGTACTTGCGCATGGCCCTCTGGGACCCTGCAGGGAGCATTAGGGTGTCCCACTGCAGGCCAGCCCCAGCCCCAGCCTCCCATGCCCTCTAGCACTGTGAGTGGAAACAGACACTAGGGCCCCCAGACCCAAGCAGGACCAGCCACACTCTGATCCCTGCATACAGAGGGAGAAGGTCCCCCTTGGCACTACCCCGACCAAGACCCCGGGGGCAGGACCCTTTCTCCTCACTCGACCCCAGATGTGGCTGCCCCAAATACTGGGACTCGCAGCCCCAGCTGCAACAGATGCCTGGCATCTGGCAACATAAGCGTAAGCGGGTGTAGGAATCACGCCTCGTCGTGTCGGTCAGGCCTTGCCACAGGCATCTGTCCCCCAGCCAACTCCCGAGAGACTCCCACAGCGGGCCCGGGGCACTCTCCAAGGCCGACCGCACGCCCTGCGACAGGCTGGGGGCTGCCCCATGTGGACGACGCCTCCCCCCGACCCACGCGGAGCCGAGGCCTGGCCCTCACCTGCCATGACCATGTCCTCGGAGGGCAGCTGGCCCACAAACAGCTCCCCGCGCTCCAGCAAGGCCCCGAAGAGTCGACTGCACGCGCGGACTGCTTCCTGGATCTCCTCCTGGTCCTCCGACTGCGGGGAGGTGGGCAGGACGGGCCCTGCCCGGGTGAGCGGCGCCGCCCGGCCCCGGCCCCGGCCCCCGGCCCCGGCCCCGGCCCCGGCCCCGGCCCCGCGCCGCCCCGCGCCGCCCCGCGCCGCCCCGCAGGGCCCGCCACCTGCAGCGCGGCCAGGACGTCGAACACGGCGTTGGCCTCGCCGCGGCTGCACAGCACCGCCTGCACCAGGTGACCCAGAGCTCGGCGGGGGTCGCGGGGTCGCCCGCGCTCGGTCCCATCCGGCCTCCGCCTCCATCTCCACGCCGTGCGATCGCGCGAGGGACAGGCGCCGGCGCCCGGCGCGCCCGTGACGTCCTGCCGGCGCGCCCGCGGCGCCCTCGTGACGTCACCGCCTCGCGCCGACAGGGCAGCGGTCCGGGCCATGGCGCTGTTCCACGTCGCGCGGTACCCGGGCCCCGAGGCGGCGGAGGCCGGGCCGGGCGGCCGGGCCCGCGCGCTGCTCGAGCGCCTGCAAAGCCGGGCCCGCGAGCGGCAGCGGCGGCAGCAGCGGGAACCTGCGCCCTCCGAGGCGGACACGCGGTCCGGGGAGGCAGCGGGCAGGCGGCGGCGGCGGCCCCGGCGGAGGCGGCGGGCGAGCGGGAGTCCGGGCGCGCGGATGGCGAAGCGGCGCAGAGCGCTCGGTGAGGACTGAGGACGAGGACGCGGACGCGGACGGGGACGCGGACGACGACGCAGGTGCGCCGGCAGGGGACGCGGGGCGGCGGCGGGCCTCCCTCCCGGGGCGGCGGCGGGGCTGACCTGGGGTGTGCCATGCAGGGACCAGCGAGGCGGCGGCTGCGAAGCTCAGTGAGCGCACCGAGGCCCGGACGGCCCCAGACAGCCAGTCTCGGGAGCGGGAGGCTGGGGGCCCGGCCTCCGGCCCGGTGCTGGGGGGCTTCTCGAGGAGGAAGACCCCGAAGGTGAGCGGCGGCGGCGGAGGACGGCGGTCTCGCCAGCGGCTTAGAGTTTGGCGAGCCGCGAGCTCGGTGGCCCCGTCTTAGCCGGGAGGCGTTGGTGAGGGGGTAGGTGGGCACGTGGCAGAGCTGGGCGTGCGCTTGGCGGGCCGGAGGTGAGGGCCCGCACTGGCCCTTGCGCGAGGCGGCGTGGTGCTGGCCCCGGGGCCCATGGGCGCAGCAGCGTGTGGGCCCAGGTGTCTGCTGTGTGAAGGCAGCGTGGGGCGCGGCCGGTGGCGGTTGGGGAGGAGCGGAGGCTGGTCAGAAGGTTCCTCGCTCATGTCTGCTCTGTTCCCCAGGCCAGAGGGCTCTGGAAAATTCTGCTCCTTGCAGGTCCAGCCTTTCCTGCCAGCATGGCTGGCTGAGCCAAGCTGTGTCAGGAAGAATGTCACCGAGGATCTTGTTCCGATCGAGGACATCCCTGAGGTGCATCCTGACCTGCAGAAGCAGCTGCGTGCACATGGCATCTCGGCCTACTTTCCAGGTGCCCTAGCCTGGGTGGGCAGCAGGGGTCCTGAGCACGCTTCGGAGTACCCACCTGTGAGAGCCAGTGGTTCCTCTCGGCCCTGTGGCTGTCTTGGAGCAGAGGTCCTCTGGGGCAGTTAACTTGATGCATTCCCTGTCCAGTTCAGGCAGCTGTGATTCCTGCCCTCCTGGAGAGTGTGGCCACTGGGTTCCTGGTGGGCAGAGGTGGCTACCAACCCAGTGACCTCTGCATTTCTGCCCCGACGGGCAGTGGGAAGACATTGGCCTTTGTCATTCCTGTGGTGCAGGTGGGTGTTGGGATCCCTCCCTCTCCGGTTGGGTGGATGGCAGGGAGCTGGCCCTGCTGAGGCAGCTCTCCTCCCTGCAGGCCCTGCTGCACCGAGTGGTCTGCCAGGTCCGTGCGCTGGTTGTGTTGCCCCACTAAGGAGCTGGCTCAGCAGGTATGTAGACCCCACCCCTACAAGCCTACGCCGCCCCCCCCCCAGCCCCCAATAGACTGCTAGAGTCCTCGGCATTGCCCTGGAGGGCCAGCTCCTGCCCAGGCCAACGGCAGATCTCTCCTGTAGGTGAGTAAGGTGTTCAACGTCTACACAGACGCCACGCCTCTGCGGGTCGCCCTGGTCACCGGGCAAAAGTCGCTGGCCAAAGAGCAGGAGAGTCTTGTCCAGAAGACGTAGGTTCTGCAGGTGGTAGGCTCTTCGGGGTCTCCCACTCTGCCCACCAGTGTCTGTTGTTGGGTGGGGTCAGTGCTTGCTGTCTGAAGACCCTAGAAGGCACTTCTCTTGGTTGAGCCATTCATGTTTATAGAACAGATGGCTACCGCTGCCTAGCTGACATTGTCGTGGCCACGCCTGGCCGCCTGGTGGACCACATAGACCAGACCCCAGGATTCAGCCTCCAGCAGCTCCGCTTTTTGGTAGGTGCCTGCTGAGAGGCCTGGGATCCACGTTGAGGGTGGACCTGGCAAGGAGTCTCTGCCAGCCAGTGTGTTTTGCCTGCAGGTAGTTGACGAGGCTGACCCGCATGATAGACAGCATGCACCAGTCCTGGCTGCCGCGGGTGGTGGCCGCAGCCTTCCACAGTGAGGGTCCTGCAGACCCCTGTGCCCTGCTCCAGAGAAGGCAGCCCCAGATTGTGACCGCTGCCAGGTACTCTGTCACGCTGGGGCTGACCCTTCTCTTCCACCCTCATGCACTGCTTTGAGTGGTGAGGGAAGGCCATGTGAGCCCCAGTGGTGTTCCTGTGTGCACTGGGGCCTGTGAGGAGCCTGTCCTGCTGATACCTCCTTCTTTCCAGCACCTGCTGTCCCCAGATGCCTCTCCAGAAGCCTGCTGTTCTCAGCCACCCTGACCCAGAACCCTGAGAAGTTGCAGCAGCTTGGCCTCTACAAGCCCCGGCTCTTCTCCACGGGGCCGATGCACAAGGGCCCTCAAGACAGGGGTGTGGAGGCAGACGAGGACTCAGCGGGGAAGTACACCTTCCCTGTGGGGCTCACAGTAAGTGAGCGGGGCAGGAGGGGCAGGGGGTGCTGGCCCAGAGCCCCTACCCATTGCTGCCGTCTTCCATAGCACCACTACGTGCCCTGCAGCCTCAGCTGCAAGCCGCTTGCTGTCGTGCACCTGGTCCTTGGGCTGCGCGTCTCCAGGGCCCTCTGCTTCACCAACTCCCGAGAGCACGCTCACAGGTGAGCAGGCCCGGGCGGGTACAGGTGAGGCATGCTGGGGCTCTGGCTCCAGCATGCCTCAGCTGTAGCTTCCTCTCTGCACAGGCTTTTTCTGCTGGTGCAAGCATTTGGGGGTGTGAACGTGGCCGAGTTCTCCTCTTGCCTTGGGCCTGGCCAGAGGAAGAAAATCTTGAAGCACTTTGAACAGGGCAAGATCCAGCTGTGAGTACATGGTACAGCCTTGTGAGTCGGGGTGTTTGCTCTAGCTGTCACCCTGGGCCTGCTGAAGGAGCTGCTTTCTGGAAACTGGGCTCTTACACCCTAAGGTCTGCAGTGCATTTCCAAAAAGGCCTGGGGTTTCCCTTCAGCATAGTGGGCATGGGTGTAGACATCCCTGCTTCTGCTAGACTGGGTCCCAGGCCGCGTGTTCCTTGGCTGCTGTACAGGACCCCAAGGCTGTGTCCTTTCAGCCTTATCAGCACTGATGCCACCGCCCGCGGCATTGATGTGCAGGACGTGGAGCTGGTGATCAACTACGACGCCCCCCAGTATCTGAGGACCTACGTGCACCGGTGAGGGCTAGCAGCAGTGGCCACTCGGGCTTCGGGGCTTGTGAGCTCCTGGGCATCGTGTGTGGGATGGGTTGGGGGTGACCAGGGAGAAGCCCTCTTCCCATCTTGCATCTGTGTGGCTTTAGGGTGGGGAGGACAGCTCGAGCTGGGAGAAGCGGACAGGCCTTCACGCTGCTCCTCAAGGTCCAGGTGAGACTGCACGTGTCTGTGGCACCTGGGGAGGCTGCTGCTGCCCAGGGTACTGGACTGGTCAAGACCCTCCCACGAGACTCCTTCCTTCCAGGAGAAGCGGTTCCTCCGGATGCTGGCAGAAGCCAGGGCACCTGAGCTAGCACGGCACGAGATCCCCAGTGAGCTGCTGCAGCCAATGGTCCCTCGGTACGAGGAGGCCTTGTCCCAGCTAGAGAAGAGGGTCAAGGTGAGGTCGGCTGGGCCAGGGAGGACGGTCTTGCAAGTGGAGCCTGTTTTAGAGCAGCCCCAGGGTGGAGAAGAGCCGGGGAAGCGGGGCAGGACACGTGGCCCGGGAGTGATCCTGGCCCTCTCTCCTCCGCAGGAGGAGCAGAAGCAGAAGGCGACCTAGGCTGCCGGAGCGGCTCTGCCCCCTCACTGGCTTCCTGTGGGCACAGGTCGGGAGCCCCCAGGGCTGCTGCAGCGGCCCCCGCTAGGCACAGCGTCACGTCTGAGCCAGGCAGCCTGGACCTCGGGCCCAGGCCGTGCAGTCCATGCTGGGGCAAGCTGGTCTCAAGCCCTGGTGGTGCTGATGGCACCTGTAGCTGCCTGGCTGAGGGCTGGGGTCGCCTTGACCCTGCCAGATGTGCCTCTGATGCCAGGGTCCTACCTCCTGGGAGACGCCACCTGGCCTGAGGCAGATCCACAGCAGGGCCTCCCAGGAGTGGAACGGGAAGAGACCTGGAAGCGCTCGCCTCTCTTTATAAAAAGCCTTCCTTTGGAAGTTTTAATAAATTTTTTGAAGGACAGATGTGAACTGGTTCTTGGAGAGGAACCAACGTGTGAGATGAGTGGCTGCTGTGCCTGCAGCCCCGGATGGCTCCCCCGGGAGCACCACGCCCTCTGCCTGGCACTCAGCCGAGCCCTGGCGGCTTGGGAAGGGTGCTGCCCTCCTCTGGTCCCAGGCCCTCTGGGTGTGGACCCCCAACCTTGTCCTCCCAGGGGCTGTGCTCCTCCTGTGCAGGCAAGTGCTGTTCCTGTGGCCTCGAGATCCCTCTTTCCATAACCACCCAGGAAATTCCTGTCACCTGACTCTGCTGACACAGCAAGTCCACTCTTCATACCTTCCTCAGCAAGCACCTTCCCTACGCTTCCTAATGCTGACCACCAGGACTCCCGAGTCCCTCGAGGCCAGACGTTGGCTTTCCACTTCCAGTAGGTGATTAAAAAGCAAATGAACAGCTGGTGTGTGGTGGCCACACCTGTGAGCCCAGCTGTTCAGAAGGCTGAGGCAGGAGGATGACAAGTTCAAGGCCATTCAGGGCCACTTAGTGAGGCTGTCTTAAAAGGTCTGGGGTGTAACTCACGGTAGAGCCCTGGGTTCTCCCTCAGTCCTGGGGCGGGAGGTCCTTTCCAGGGGGCCTTGCTTCCTTGGGAAGACCAGACGGCCCACGCCAGCAGTGGTAGGCCAGTTCACAGTGGCGCCTGCAAGTCGGCTTCTCGCCTGCCTGCCGCCCCGCCTTTACCTTCCGCTCTCCACCCTATGGCTTTCTCAGCTGATGGGTGTGGTCAGGTGGCTCCCAGAAGCAGCTCTGAGGTGGCAGCACCCAGTCCCTGGCACGGGGCACTTCTCAGATCTGTGCTCAGAAGTTTCCCCAGCCACCCAAGTACAAGGGCAGCAAGAGGCAGCCAAACCCAGGAGGGAAGGGGCAGTTGGTGGTGGCTGCACGTCGCAGGGTAGAGGCCGGCTGCTAAGGTTGTGTGACCTGACCTCGCAGGAGCCACAACGTGCGGCAGGGCTGAGGCCCTGGTGGCCCCAGCCCCACCCAATGCACAGCTCAGCCTAGGTCATGGAAGCAGGACCATGAGGACCGTGACAGGGAATTTGTCCACTGGAGCACTATCCAGATGTCCCGCTAGGTCCTCAGCCACCTGGAGGAGGGCAGAGAGGCCTGGGGAGGAGTTGCAAGCCCCACATCCCGTGGCTGCTGAGGTGTGGAGCCACACAGGTGCTCAGGCAGGGGACAGGGCCCCGGCCCTCCCAAGACCAGCTGGACAGCTGGATGCAGGACCTGCTGGGTTGCCCCTGGCCCGTGGGTTCCCAGTGCACAGTCTGCCCTTTCCCATGGGGGAGGGTGTGCCCGGAAGCCAGGTGCCAGCTGCCCCTTGCTTCAGCCTGCTGTTTACTAAAACGTGAGCTTTTGGAAGTCCAAAGCAACAGGAGAGAAAGAAGCTGCCTGGCTACGGCACGTCAGCAAGGCCCTGAGTGCAAGAGGGTTCCCCACTGCCCGGGAGGCGCCAAGTCCCTACGTAGGCGCCATGTCTCAGGAGGACCTGGCGCACTCTGGTGCCCACGGCCAGCACTGGGCATCACACCGTAACTGCAACGCTGCTCTGTGAGAAACAAACGCGAGGCTCTGAGGTGGCCACTTATTATGCCTTCTGCCTGGCAGGACTCCAGTGCCCTTCGAGCCCCTGCTCTGCAAGCACAGACGCTCGTGTTCACGGTACGTACAGCTTCGTCTGGGTCCTGAATCTGAAACACGGCTGCCGGCTGCGACAGTTGGCACCCGGGCCTGACGCCTGCAGCGAGGGAAGCCGCCTGTCAGACCAGCCGGGTGGGTGTGGAACAGAGACTCCTGGCCACGCTGGAACACCTGTCTCTCGTTTCCAGTGCAACTGGGTCCGTGTCCACGGGCCAGTGAGAGCTGGCGGTTTGGCTGCTGGCTGTAGGTTCCATATTCTGAATTCTCTGGAGCACGACTAGGAAGGAGGCCGAGGCCGAACGTCCCGAGGGGACAGACCGCAGCAGGGCACGGGGCGTGGCACTGCCGGTGAACACCAAGGGCCATGCAGCTGGTGGAGCAGCCAACATCACAAGTAAAACCACCTCTGTCCACATGTTGGTCAGGCTCACTGGAGAGCAGAGGCTCGCGCAGGCAGGAGTCCACGCCACCCTGCCAGGTCCCAGGCCTGCTCTCTGGACAGCCTGGAGGGAAGTCTCCACACTCCCCCTGGGGTCTCAGATGGGCGTAGCACTATGCTCAGCGGTCAGGTCTGAAGAGGTCACAGCACAGGAGGAGGGACAAGGAATGCCAGCATGGCCAGACCCAGTCCTGCAGCGTCAAGGGTGAGGAGTGGGGAGCACATGCAGGCCACGAGGGCGCACGGCTGGACACACATGCCAGGCCCGCGCCGGGCTTGCTGACGACACGTGGTCTCGATGCTGCTGATGAGCAGAAACACCAAGCCCCCCGTTTTCCTGACACATGGTTCTGACTTCCTTCCAGTTTTCTCATCAGCGCCCACAAGTCAGCCCCTGGGTGGGCCTGGCTGCACAGAGCCAGGCTCCTGCCCGCAGGCCCATGCTGGCCGCACACAGCCAGCACAGGCCACTGCGGGGTCAGGCGTCTGATACGGGCAGACCCAAGCACAGCGATGGGGGTCCTTGGGCCTGTGCCTCCTGCTGCTGCAGCACCAGGCGAGGACCCCACCTGCCCCCAGGCCCTGAGCTGCCCCTGCCCACCAAATGCCTTCCCCTCAGGGCAAGGGCCTCTCCAGAGCCTGGCTCGTCCGCCAGACGGACAGCTGAAGATGACCAGGGAGCCTGGAAGCATGGACAGGGCACTCAGAGGACGGGATGCTCCAGACTGAGAGCAGGCCAGGCCTGTAGCAAGAGGTCTGTGGCACTTCACCAGCGGGCCCACAGCAGAGTGCTGCAAAGGTGCCTGGAGCTGTCGGGCACACCGAGTCCAAAGGCGAGCTCTGTCCACAGCGGGGCGCTGTCAGAGCCCCTTCGGATGAGGGCAGGCTGGGGGCCACACTGCCACTCCAGTGGAAACTGGGTCACAGGTCACCGCCTGCTCCTGTCCTGGCACTGAAACGGGCAGTAGTGCCAGGCCTTCCCTTCCAAGAGTCAACCCAGTCACACTCACTAGGGGAGGTCGGAGCATGGACTTGAGAGCCCTCCGTCCCGAGGACCACAGGCAGGGAGAGCCAGGCCACGGGTGGCCACGCTGCAACGGCCCCGTAGGCTGACTTATAGGGTGTGCGAAGCACCAGACACCAGCGACCACGCCAGATGGCTTTTCAACAAGTACTATTGCTCTGTGGACACCAAAGGTAAAGCCACCAAGGAAACCACTGCCACGCTCCTCAGCCAGTCAGGGCAGAGGGTGCTCGGGGAGTACGCTCCAGCACAGGCACGCTGGGCCCGCTCCTGCGGGTGAGGCTTCCTGAGCTTTCCCAGGCACCCTGGCTTCGCAGGCGACTCTGCTGGCAGGCTACTGGCAGGGCGGCTTGGTGTGGTGTCTTCAGTCGCACAGCCGGGACCCTCATCTGCAGCTTGGGCTGCTGGCTCGGGCTGTCCGAGCTGGCTGGTTACTTGTGCCGGGCTTGGGCCGCCTGGGGTCTGAGCGGGGCGGAGGCTGTGGTCACCACCTGCTGCTGCATGAGCTTCTGCTGCACCACCTGGCCGTGGCGGTCACGGCAGGGATCATCTGCACCTGCTGCCCTGCTGCTGTGGCCTGAGTGAGCGTCACCGTCTGCGGAGAGGCCTGTGCCGAGAGTCAGAGAGAGACGTCAGCAAAGAGCACGTCACCCGAGTGTCGGCTGAGCTCCCGGGCAAGGCTGCTGCTCCTCACGCACGGCGACCCCAGCCTCTGGAGACGGCAAGTGCTGGCCTGGCTGTGGCTGGTTCCACGCTCTACTGTTTCTTGAAACCCACATGCGAGCGTGGCTTGAGGCCACACAGAAGTGGAACACTGCTTTACGCTGAGCACATCTGCCCTGCGGCACACACTTCAGAGAGAGAGCGGAGGACAGCCTGAGGACCACGTCAGCCAGGGGCCAGGACGTCCTCAGACCCCTCTTGTGGGACCAAGAGCCTGGAGCACTGTGCGGCCATGCTGCCCGGGGATGCCCTGTGCAGCTTCCTCCTCAGGAAGCTTGTGTGAGTCCTGGACACCTGAGCCCGGTCCTACCTGCTGGGAGGCAGAGGCGACCTGCTGGATGCTGGCCACAGGTGCTTGCTGCTGCACAACTTGAGGGAGTTCGCAACCTTTGACAAAGCAAAGAGCCAATGGAATTCAGAACAACACGTGCATGGACACTTCCTCCCTTTCCTTCTGCCATTTTTGTCCTGGGGGTTGAAGCCAGTGCTCTACCACTGAGCAGGACTAAGTAGCTGAGGCTGGCCTTGAACTTGCCACCCTCCTGCCTTGGTGCCTAGTCCCTGGGACTGCGGGCAGCATCACAGCTCCTGGCTCCTTCTCAGTTCTTACGCGACCACTGAGAGAAGACACAAGACCGCTATTCCCAGGCACGCTCCTGGGACGCTACCCAAGAGACACAGCCAGGAGCCCAGCAGAGGTGAGAGACCACCTTCACCCAGGCCACAAAGAAACCTCACAAACAAACTTCAAAGAAAGTTAACAAGGAAAAAAATCATAGTTCGTGGTGAAGCCTGAAAACAGGGAGCCATGGACACCAGGAAGACTTGGGATTTCTGAACATTAACAACGATCAAAGTGAAACTTTGAGGGCCTAAGAGCAGATCAGACCTAACCAAAATACAAAGCACGTCAGTGGGCAGAGTAGAAGACATCACTCAGGATACAGAGAAGCCGGGACAGGCGTGCTTGCCGGGCGACTGGAGGGAGGACACGGCAGCATGGGCTGGGGAACAGAGGCGTGGGAAGCTGCAGACACCGAGGGACGTGGCTGTGACTCAGGGAGGCCAGGCGGCGCGTCAGAGATGGGGTGGTGTGCACACCACGCCCCGGGCAGCTGCCCAACAGCAGGCAGGGAACAGCACGGCGAGCGTGCCGGGAAGATCAGTGTCAGTGGAGTTCCTCCCTGAGCGAGCGGCCTTCCGGGACCAGAGAAGCAGGCACTTCCCACACTGAAGGGAGTTCCCAAGTGCCTTCAGGCAGGAGAGCGGACAGGAGTAGGTCACGCGACAGAGTCCGAGGCCGGTGCCCAGGGAGCACAGGGTGCGAACCCTGACCAGCCCACACCTGCAGGCACCTGTGCCTGCAGGAATCTCGGGTGACCACCTCACCAGCTTACAACTCTCAAACTAGTAGAGGGGCAAGAACAGAAAGGCCCAGAGGGCAGAGCAAGAAGGACAAGTTTACTTTTTGAAGATGAAATTTAATATAATTTCCCTCACTCAGCCGTAACTCTGTAATTTATAATGAATATCAGATTGTTTCTTCCTCCATCTCTCTCTCTCTCTCTCTCTCTCTCTCTCTCTCTCTCTCTCTCTCTCTCACACACACACACACACTCGCACACTCACTCAGTCTCCCTTGCTTCTTCTCTATATTTTTTAATTCTTTGAAATATCTTGGTAATAGTGACCTCACAAAAAGGTGAGAAGAACTCCACTACTTCTTTTTTGAAAGACTATTTGTAGAATGGGGTATTCTGTAAGTGTTCACTAAGTTCATTACATTTATTGTGAAATTTTAAAAAAAAAGAAAAGAAAAAAAGGACAAGTTCCAACAGGAAGGACACAGACACCCCAGCACCAGGACCTTCCTCAGGTGAGACCCCGACAGCGGCAGCACCAGAGGAAGATGAGAATGGCTATGAGCAGAAGCCGGGAAAATTCTAACCAAAGACGCAGCCCGACTAGTGTCGGTCAGACCTCTCCACCAAACTGCCCGGACAGCCAGGGCCCAGAGTCGGGAGCTGGCAGCTGGCGCGCACCAGCAGCTGGACAGCCGGGAGTGTGAAGGAGGCACCCAGGAGCATGATGAGAGCCCAGGGCGAAAGGAGCAGGAAGTGGCAGCAAACCAGGAAAGAAAAGAATTCTTCAAGTAAAAAAATGATTAAAAAAACAAAAACCTGGCTGAGGACCAGGCTCCTGGGTGCAGCAGGCCAGCACTCCTGCCCACAGCAGGCCAGAGAGCAGGGCAGGAGGCCTGCAGATGCTTCGTCTGCAGGGGAAGGAGGGGCAACAAGCAGCAGCAAAGGCCACAGACGAGCCCAGGGAGGCTCCAGCGAGGCGGCAGGGGTGCAGCAGGCTCTGCACCAAAGCACAGGAGGCACCGCGGGTCCACCCACAGCTCCCAGGCAACGCACCGAGGGCGCTGCGCCCTCTCTGGTGAGCTGAGGACATCGCTCTCGCCCACAGAGCCAGCGGGACTCTGCCACAGCTGCAGCAGTGGCTGGGCTGCGGTGGACCTGCCCGGCTGCCCAAGGCCAGGGCGGAGGGGCACAGCTCCCGGAACAGCCAAGGCGTGGTGCCCTGTGCCTTCAGGTGCATGGCAGGTCAGGGGGCAGCACAGGCCTTTCCACAGGCAGCCCTAAGACCACAGGCTGTTCCTTTCTTCTGTGTCATGTGTAAAAAGAGGATTAAAGACCAAACCCAGAGAGCAGAACCACAAAGCTGAGGACAGAGGCCACCGAAGAGGGCTCCGTGTCCTCCGGGCAGGGTCCCCAGTGCTGGCCAGAAAGGCAGAGCCTGGGGACCTGAACAGAGATGCTGTGTCAGGAGAGGCCATGCAGCCACGAACCGTGGACAGATAACCAGAACGCAAGACAAAACCTGCGGCAAACAAGAGGCCTCGTGGGGGAGACGCCACTGCCAACCGAGGGGCAAGGGATGGCAGGGCTGATGCCAGGTGCCACTGCCCAGGCCAGCCTGCAGGTGCAGGGACCCCAGAGACTCCTCTAGCACAGCCAGGCCCTGCACTGCCCCAGCGACCCCAGGGCAGATGCACTGGCTCAGCTGGCAGGGCCCAAGCCCCCTTGCCCGCCACACCCTCCATGCCCTGCTCACCTGGATCTGGGTCTGCACCTGCTGAGTCCCAGCCAGCTTCTGGGCCTGGGAGATGGGCGTGGTCAGAAACTGGGTCTTAAGGGCTGGCTGAGCAGCATAGGCGACCTTCTGCTGTGGGCCCTGAGTGGCGATCTGCTGTGCAGTCAGCTAGAGAAAACAGACAACCGTGCATCAGACCGTGAGCGGCATGGTGGTAAGCACATGCCCTATTCAAATCCTGCCGTGGCCCTCACTGGAGGACTGCAGGCCTTCACAGCATGCTCCCCATGAACCCCACAGTGCCACCACTCCTGCTTCCTGCAGTCTCTGAACTAAAAGGGAGGTCTGCCCTCACATGCAGCCAGGCTGGGAGACACCTGCCAATCTCCGCAGCACCTGTGTGTGGATGGTCCTGTGCAGGGGACTGAACTTGACCAGTTTCTCAAAGCTAATTGAAGAATCTGGCAGACTGACACCCAGAAAGCATTCAGTACAAGAGGTGACAAACCTGCATGCCCAGTGTGTGCACATTAATCCTGACTTCAGTTTTGTCTGCCAAGACAACGAAAGCGCCACCCAGGAGGCACATCCTGTGGTCTGCAATCTGCAGTGGCCTCTCTGTGGCGGGAGCCAGGTCTGAGACTGCACACCAGCCATCAGGCCTCCCAGTGAGCCTGGGTGCCCAGAGAGGCTACCTCTGCCAACTGCCCAGCCATCCTGCTGCAGGACCAGAAGGTGGTGCTGAGCACCATACCATGCCTTTCTCCAAGCTGTCCCCCAGGAGACAGGACACCGCATGAAGGTGAGACAAGCAACTGGCCTCAATCCCAGGGCACATGCTTCCCTGCACGACAGCTATGCCTGGTGCGCCAGGGGAAGACACCTGTCCAGCCCTGGTGGGCAAGTAAACTGGCCAGTCACCTGGGTCCCTGCAGGCCCTAACCACTTCCTGTAAGCCCCTTCCTCCTGACTTTGTGCTCCGAGGACAGCTCTGCCTTGTTTTCTGTCCCACTGCCTGAAGGGTGACCAGCCTCCATCTCCAGGAGGCTTGTGAGCGAAGATGGGGGCCAGCAGATCTGGGCATTCTTGAACCGGGAGATTTCAACCAGGAGTTCCAAAGGAGCGGCCTCCCTGCCTTAAAGGTTCGAACGGACCATGATTTATGTGTATATGTATGGTCTCCAACATATCCCCCTTCTCTGTGTTTTAAATGCAAGTGGTGGGCAGTTACTCGGGGTTCCTGAACCTTGGATCTGAGGGTTCAATAGCGTATTATCACGATACAAAAAAGAATCAGTAGCAAACACGTTATTCCAAAAGTATACCATGCAGACTATTTCTACATATTTCCAGGATTAAAGCCATTTAATTCATGAAGTATTTGATCAGCTAGAGATGCAGGGTCCATGAGCTTGATCCTGCTTTTCTGAATATCCTGGATGTCATGATGTAACTCCATACGGTTCAAGCTACTATGATTGTTGTACCAAATGCCCATTAGATAATTTTTAATTTTTTCCAATCCTACTGGGAAGTTTGATATTTGGCTGCAGTAACACAGACATTTAAGCTTTTGTTCAAACTTGAGAGGGGAAAGCTCCTTACCAACATGTTGACAGTAGCTGTTAAAGCACTTAGTCTCAATCTTTTTATCAACACTTACCTAATTGTACAGGGCTTTGGAAGTATTTTGAGTCAAACTATTGAGAAAATGAGCCGAGTCAGATCACACCTCTTACGAGTTACATGATGTGTGTCACCTCTTCTCCTTACTTACATTCCCAGTAATCAAAACAAAGAGGACTGACTCTAGGCGCACAGGCCATGGCAGGACCCCCTGCTGTTCCTGTCCAGAGGGTTAAGTATGGGGCCATCTGTGAGATGGAGGAAATCCGAGGCAGCAGTTAAACGCCAGAGATCTGCTTGAATGTCATCCTCCCCAAAAGTTAGAATATTACCAACAAAACCTCCAGAGGTCATAGCATCATGACAGAATGGGCTATGCCTAAAAGAACACATAAAAACACACAGGACCCAAATTATCATCAAATGAGAAATAACTGCTAGAAGCCCAAATGTGAATTATTGATCTTTCTAGTATAACATCAATCAGTTTGCTGGCCTCTGATTTGGTCTTCATTACACGGTTACTAGTAGTGCAAAATAATATCCAGTCTGAATCACATGGAGCTTCAAAAAATTGGAATGATTGTATATCTAATCTTGTTTTTATATTCTGAAAATAGTTCTAGAGAACACACCTATTTTTCTAGCTTCTTAGATCTTCTGCCATATTAAAAATTCAAATTAAACAAGGTTGTCTGCAAGTTCTTTTCAAGAAGTAAAAGGAAATGCGTCTAGTAGGTCTTCTGGGGAGGGTGACACTCTGATGTAACATCTTTTATCAATTTTTGAAGATCAAACCAAAACATCCACCACTTTTAGAGATTTTATGTTGCACTGGCAAGACATTTGCACATTCCATCCACTTAGGAAAGGTGCCAACTTCCACTGCAGGACAATTAGGCAGTACGATACTGGCAGCTATTCCATGGAAATGACTGCCTTGTTATGAGAAAGTCCCATTCTAATAGCTGTCTGGACTTCCAAGGGCCAGTGTGGCTGGCTGGCCTAGGTACTCCCTATGCTATTTTTTCCTCAAAAGTTACCTTACATAGCCAGCATATTTATCATGGGACCAGCTTCTGGGTAGGTTCCCTCTGTAGCCAGTGTAATAAAATCCAGCAGCATCAGTAAGTGTAATCTGTTATCTGTAAAATCTTCCATCATGTGAGTACTGTTAGTAAATACTGGGATGGATCCTGCAGTCCACATTGCTGGGCGCACTAAAGGTGGATCTGGGAAACAGTCCAGTGGGTCTCTCGTGACTCTGCTTGCCTGGCAGCTCACCGAGGCCAGCATGGCTGTGAACACGGTGGCTGGGGTCTTACTACCTCCCTGTTGGACTATCTGGTCAGCTGAGGTGCCAGTCTCTTCAGTCTCTCCATGACAACAGGCTGGTTCCCTGGAAACACACAAGGAGAGCCTCTACTCTATGTTACTACTGAATCTGGTTCATTCTGTTGCTCCATGTGTCACTGAGCAGCGGTATCACAATTTAAACAAAATTTTAAAAAAGTAATTTGTGAGATTTAGTGGGTTTATGTAGGATTCTGCTCTCCCTTTTTTATTCTTTAAATTGTATGAAAAAGTTGGTATAAGTTGGAGCATCATTAGCCTTAAATCGTAGACAATGGCCTAGCACTGTATTTAAACTGTAAGAAGTAACTTAATAAATATTTTTATTTGGCCAGGAAAACTAGCAAAAGTTACCTGTCGTGCAGGTGAGGATTGTTAAAGTCAATGTCACTGAGTTGAAGAAGACATTTAGGAAGGCCTAGTTTTTACCAGATGTGTGATCTGATTTAGTCTCTAGTAATGGGCTGAGCAACAGAATCATACAATGGGGTGAGAGAAGACACGCAGTCAGTTTTACAGCTTGCTTGTCTTATAGCTGATGGCCTTATCTTGCTAAGCTGTCACATTGGAACTGGTACCTGTGTAAGGCATTAACAAACATGGTTGTAAGGTCTGCAAGGAAAACACAATATAAAACTGACAAGCGTACAAACATTTAATTTTTGTAGTAGCTGTAAGTTAAGGAATATAATTTTGTGTAATTTTGAATCTTTAGTTTTATATATAGTATTTTTAAATTTATTTTAAGAATACAGCAATTTGCACAACAAAAATTTATCTTTTGAACTTAACTTTAAATGAACTTGAATGATTACCTTAACTTGGAAAGAGATGAGAGGCAGTCTCAACTTAAGAGAGGTGGTTCTACAAAGGCACAGAAGGTATAAATAGGCACTTTCTAAAACAAGACACCCATGGGCTGGGCTGGGGCTCAGTGGTGGAGCGCTTGCCTGGCATGTGTGAGGCCCTGGGTTCCATACTCAGTACCACATGTAAACAAGATAAAAGATCCATTGACAATTAAAAAAAAAAAAAAAAAGAAAAAAGAAATACATATATTCAGTGAGCACAGGAAAAAATTCTTCCACTTATTAATCATAAAAAAAGTGAAGTAAAACAATGAGTAGTTTTTTCCCTACCAAATTAGGAAAAATTTCCACGATCATCAAATCAGTATGGGGAATTAGTACTTTCAAATATTGCTGGGTAGAATGCAAATGGTAGTATCTTTCAGGACAGCAATATAATAAGTATTCAAAAAGTCTTAGAATTTTATATGCCATTGATATAGCAATCACATTTTAAGGAATTTATGTTAAAATGATTTTTATGTATAGAGATACAGCTGTATGAGGGGCTGGGGAGATAGCTCAGTCGGTAGAGTTCTTGCATTGCAAGCACAAGTCCCTGGGTTCGATCCCCAGCACCGCAAAAAAAAAAAAATAGTGCTAGAGATACAGCTGTATGAATATTCTTAAGAACTCTGCTTTTAAGGTAGCAAAAATAATTTAAATGTCCAACAGAGGGTTTTGGATAAATGAACCAAATGATTAAAAATAAAACCTGGCATTAAAAATAGTATTACAAAAGAATATTATGTGCGATTTAAAATAATTTTACAAATTTCACAAGTGATACTGATACAATTTTATATTTATAAAATATGTATATCTATAAGTATATGCATAGAAAACAGTGTAGAAGGTTATGTGCTAATGCTACGAGTAGTTATCTATGGATAGTAGAATTTTAAGATTCTTATGTATACTTCTTAACTTAGCTTTTAACCCCCCTCTGGAGGGAAGGTGTCAAAACATTTTCATATCTCACATTGCTAACTTTTTTTTTTTTTTTTTTGGCAGTGCTGGGAATTTTGCTAACTCTTAAAAAAGCTAGTGTCTCTTTCAGAAATATAGTTAAGTTTGCTTCTCAGTGTAGACAGTAACATAAAATTTTATAACATTTATTTAAGTATGAAATATTAAATGACATCATTAAATTTCCAATTAATGTTATTATTATATAAGTTTGAAGAGACCACTGTTATAGAAAACTTTAGTTTGAGAACATCTGCTTTGTAAAATGTCCTTTTAATCTTATACTTTAAATAGACATATTTGGGAAACAAAATTGATATATAACAAGTTAGTAATAATTATCATGATCACATTGGTGTTTTTATATTAATCAAGTTTAGCTTTTAAAGAAAAATTTGAAATCTGGAATGTAAGGTGGTACTTTAAAACAACAGTTATTGTTTAACCAAAATTGTATAAACCTTAATTCCTGAAATTAGCTTTTCTAACTAATAAAACTCAATAGACATAAGAAATTATTCTATTGAAATAAAGTAGATTAATGTTTTAAGTATTTATTTTCTTTCTTTTATCCTTTAGTTAGAAGGCCCAATTAATAGAGGTTGGTGAAAAAAATCTTATTTACATTTGTAAATAGGCCTCATGTCAGAAACTCAGCAGGATTTAAAGAGTAAAAAGCTCTGAATAACTTTAGCTGACTGTGTTCATTATATATAACCAATTTAATTACATGTAAATCTTTTGAAAATTATTTTGCACAAATTTCATTTTAATTTACTTAGACATGTATAGTCTTTTACTTTACCAGGTAAAAAATTTCTTAAAACTCTTACACACAAATCAAACCTGATAAAAACTGAACTCCCAGCACCCTGGTTCTCAGTGAGAACACACAGAAAAGAGGGAATTTAGACCTTCTTTATACTAACCAAATTACAAACACATCTAATGTTTAAATATATTTTAGTTGAGTACCTAATTTTTTAATTTAGATTATATTTCAGTATTCTGACTTTATAAAATAAATATCTCCTTTAATAAAGATATAATTAATTCCCTTTACCTTAAATTTAACTTACTTATTCTTAACTGTAAAAGCCAAGACATTAAACAAATGTAGATGACAGTACTAATCATCTACTTCCTGTGGAAGAAAATTATTAGAAGCAAATGGACATAAACTTCAAATATTATAGGAATTGGCAACTTTATTATTCAGCCAGCTGGAAAAATCTGAATTAATAATTTTAAAGACATCTTTATTTTCATCTGTTTATCCAATTTAAATTGAATCTTATTAAATCACATGAATTAAAGGTATTTGGATCCATTATTCTAATTTTAAACTATGAGCATGCTTGATTTGTAAGTCACTTCTGATATCATGTAATGCAGTCATAATGTAAAATAACCATTGTGCACACACATTTGCAAATCAGTCAAATAAACAAAACTTTTTTGCGACTTTCCATAAGCCGAGCTCCACAGTAACAATACAAATACCTGTCAAAGCTTCTGCTCCATCCACCTTGTTCAGGGATCTCAGATAGAGCAACTGGACGCTATGCCCTCCTGGGGCTCGGCAGACCTGCCCTTGCTGTCACCCCACAGCCATGGCGTGCTCCTGGCCAGCACGTGGGCTCGCCCGTGGAGGGCTGCGGCTTGGCTGCGGCTCCTGCTCAGTCTGCCACCCCTCTCCTTCTTTTCAGTGAGAACGTGATCAAGAAAGGGAAGCCTTGCAGCGCATCTCAGCCGATCGCCGTCCTCGCCCCCCAGCACTGTGGGATTAAAGGGTGGGAGTTGCCTCCTCCTCCCCCTCGGTCCCCCTTAGAGGCCAGGTGGGAGGCCAGGGTGGGAGGGGAGAGCTAGGAGTAAGCTGCCCAAGTTCACACCTCTTTGATGCCAGATCCAGGGGTCAGGTCAAAGGTGAGCCTCTTCTGTTAATAGAGATGGGCTTAATTTCTCACAAGGATCACAAGGAAGAAGGCTCGCTTGGGGACCCTGGGGCAGTCGGGCTGCCCATTCCTCTGGCAGGGCTCACCCCGCTGGCCTGGCCCTGAGCGGCTCTGCCTAGGCAGGCACTCCCCCACCAGCTGTGGCCTCCCACCCACCCTGCGGGGGGTTAGAAGTCCCACCTTCCACCAGACTGCGGAACTTGCCAGTCCTTTCCTCTCCTAAGGCTTCGAGACCGGCCCTGAATTCCTGGTCCGGGTCCCCTCCCAGTGCCTTAATTGCCTGCATCTACTTGGCTTGATTGCTGGAGGCGCCTGCCACTCTCCCAGCCCCCTGCATGGACAGAGACGCCAGGAGGCAGGCAGGCTTGCCCATCACATCTGCTCGGTCTAAACCAACCAGGTCTGGAACCACTTTTAAAAATTGTAGAGGTTGATTTCTCTTTACTGAATTCCCACTGAGCATGATCTTAAGCACAGTTAGGCAGACTTTTCTCTTTTAGGGTTTGCCCCAATTTAACATCAGGCTATCTAAAAATTCACTCTCCCCCTTCCACTCTCTTTCTAAATTAGGGGTGCACCCTCTGATCTGAGGGGCAACCAGGTCACCTGACCCCTTATTTTCCTTCTGAATTTCCTTCTGAGCAGTTCCTGTTCTAGGTGCCAAATATGACAGGGTGATCAGCACCCCGAAAGAGCAGGTTCCTGCTCAGGAGGTGTGAGCCACTTGGGAAAATGATCAGTCAGAAACAAGACAAAGCCAAAGATCAGCGTTAAGAAGTGCAGCACCTGTGGGGTCTTCCAGTCCTGATGGGCCTGGAACCAAACAACTGACAAAGGCCCGAGTTCTTACTTTAACGGGGAGGACAGCAAAGGCACGGCACCTGCGGTACACAGGCTGACTGGCACGTGGCAGCTACACCCACCTCTGGGAGGCCGTCTGAGCCTGAGGTGTGAGCTAAGGCAGGGCCAGGGGTCTGGGCGTCCTCCAACCAGGGATTTCAACCAGGAGCTCCAGAGGAGCAGCCTCCCTGCCTCAATGCCACCAACACACCGTGATTGTGTCGCCTCCAACAACTGCCCCACAGCACACCTCAGTCCCCGACCTCTCTCCCCAGCCAGTCGGGGTGCCCCTGGGGTCAGAGCCAGCCTGCCACCTTTCACCAGCTCTGCCGCTCTGGGCAAGTCCTCCTTCTCTCAGAAGGACAAGGGCTGTTCAGGGTGAGCCCCGGATGCATTCAGGGACCACGGGGAGGTGGTCAGTGCAGCCCTGCTCTGCTGAGGCCCCGCACCCACACCTCCACTAGAGAACGGCTCGCACCGGCCTGCAGCTTGTGCCGACGGGAGGGAGGCAGCTGCAGGCCAGGGACAGGGCGGCTCTGCCCTCGCTCCAGGGGCCCGCGGACATCCCGCAGCAGCACTTCCGCCTGCAGGCTCCCTCCTCACACCAGGCCCTCCCATGAAGGTCCTCCCCTGGAGGCAGGAGAGCACCAGCAGCGCTGCCCCTTGGCCTGGACCAGGAGTCCCAGAGGGACTCTGGCTGCTTCCCCTGCTTCCCCCAGCCCTTCAGGACGCTCGGTCACACGATTCCACGGCCGCTGACACGCTGGCTTGGGCCTACCCGTCCCCACAGCTCCCCGAGGCCCCCTCCAGGCTGCGTCCTCAGACCAGCACCCCACAGGCAGCGCGCACCTTGAGAGGGGGTGGCGTGGTAAATGGAGCCGCCGTGCCCTCTGGGGCCTGGGCCCGACACCGCTCCTCAACAGCAGTCTTACCTTCTGTGGGACGGCGCTCTGGCCCTGGGCCACCTGCGGCTGAATGGCCTTCTGCTGCTGCACAGCCTGCTGCTTGAGCTTCAGCAGCTGCTGGACATGCACGGGCTGGGCCACAACAGTCTGTCCTGCAAGAGCAACGCGGCCCGTGAGCTGGCTCAGGCCAGGAGGGCCCCGCTCACGCTGGGTCTGCTGGGACTGACGCATCCCTACAGAAAGTGGTGAGCCTGCGGCCGTGACAAGGAGCCAGCCCTGAACGTGCTCAAGGTGCCCTGGGTTCCTGAGGCACGTGGAAGTGGAGGGGAGAGCTTTCAGGACCTCAGTGCTGAGTTAGACTGAGGGCAAACAGAGGGGGAAAGCTCTGAGGAACTGCGCCCACAGCAGGACCTGAGCGACAGGCCCAGGGCTGCAGCTGCGGGGTCATGGCACACAGGGCCCGGCACGGGGGAGGGCCGCGGGGTCACGGCACACAGGGCCCGGCACGGGGAAGGGCTGCGGGTCAGGCACCTGCTGCTTTCTGCGGCTGCCCAATCGCCACACTGATGCCCGCGACGTTCATGGGCAGAGTCGTGACGCCAGGCGAGGAGACCACAGCTGCTGGGACAGACACCACCGGAGGCTTCGCCAAGGCCACCTGGGCAGGCTGTGGTGTCTGCGTTGGCATCTGCCCTTGGGCCTGCAGCTGGAAGTGGGGACCCGGGTCTAGACGGGAAGAACACAGGAGTCCGGAGGAGGTCAGGACGCTGTGTCTTTTCACACACTGCTCCACAGAAGTCCAGCCCGGAGAAAACCCACAAGGCTCATCACACAGCCAAGAACAGCACTGGAAGGCAGCAGGGCCCACAGCTGCAGGGCACCCAACCCTAAGGCCAGCCCACCCACTCTCAGGTGCGCTCTCCGCTGCCACTGCCTCCTCTTCCTCCAGCTCCTGCACCTCCCCAACTACCCAACAGAGTCAGGCCCCTGCCTCAGCTCCCACTCAGGCCAGGGCCGCCTCACTGCCATAGTCTCCTGCCTGAAGTGGGCACTGGGCCAGCTGCTCCTGTGGACCTGCACCCTGCTGCCACACAGGACTTCCCTTAAAGACAGTTTTACAGATGGAAGGTGGAAACTGGTCCTTTCTCACATACAGGACACTGAAGGAAAGAGCGGCTGCAAGGACCCATGCAGGATGCTGAGGCCAGCACAAGGCCTTCCAGGATGCTGGGGATGCGCGTGAGCCACACACGTCCTGCCCGGTCCCTCCTCCCCTGCAGAGCAGCTGCTCTTCAAAGCGGCTTCCCCTCCACTCCTCTACCCTCCTGAAGCAAGAGCCCGAACAGCACTTCCTAACAGCCGTCCCTCCTCTGGGACACCAGGACCCACTGCATTAAATGGCATGCACACTGCCCGTCAGAGGTTAACCCGAGGGCGATCTGAACAGGTACTTGATCCACGTGCCTCAGCA